>NW_028294109.1:0-35000 GCF_964341445.2 Mesoplodon mirus | reverse complement strand
TAACAGAATGAAGGACAGAAAAACCACACGATCATCTCAATTGATGCAGAAAAAGGCAGAAAAAGTATGTTCATTGGAGTTCAAAACTCCATAGAAAGTTTAAATAACATATTTGATAAAACTGAATTTGAATTTTATAAGTTGAAAATAAGCCAGAAAAAATTATGAGATTAAGTGAAAATGTGAATGATAAAGGAATAAAGGATAAAACGGAAGACCCACATTCATCTAATAATATTTTTAGAAGGTGAGATTAGAGTGAATTTAACAAGTATTTGAAGAAATAGTACTTCTCAGAGATTAAGTTAGAAATAAATCCTCAGATAAAAGAAGTGCATGGAGTCACCGGTAAAAGAAATGAAAACAAATATATGACTATATCCTGTATCGTATACCTCACCTCAGCCTGATCCTTCCTTTGTTCCACATTAAAAGAATGTGCAACACTGGCAGACTACTTATATATACAATCTGACAGTGTCTCACTGTGTTCATGATTCCAACAAATCTATCCCCCACCTCTCTCCTTACTCCAGCAGGTGAGAATATTCCTAAAGCAACCCTTTCAGTTCCCCCACAGGCTAAACCCATGGATGAATTCTTTCTCCTTTCTTCACATTCCCTCCCCATAATTTTGAGATCCAGTTTACAGAACTTCCAGAGGTCAAATCCCAGCTTGATCATGCATTCTCATATTGAATCGCCAGCCTTCCCTGCTTCACTGCTTTTGCCCTGCAATCCTGTTCACTTGCATTGTACTCTCTAATTAAATAATAGCACATAAACTCTTGGCCTGAGGCTCTGCTTTCTGGGGAACCAAGGCTAAAAAACAGCTGGTAAACCACATCATATAATGGCAAAGAGGAAAGTCTAAAAAACAATTTGGAAGAAAGAAAGAATATCAAATAAGAAGAGCCATTAGACTGGCAGCAATCTTCTCATCAGTAACAATAGATGCCAGAAGATAGCTGAAAGCACTATCCTTAAAGTACTAATGGAAAAATCACTCTGAACCTAGAATAGAACATTTAACTAACCATATTAAAAAATGAAAGAGAGGACATTTTCAGACAAAGACAGAAATTTCTACCTATAGACCCTCAATAGTAAAACTTCCAAGGAATGGGTTTCTTACTGAAGGGAATTAAACTCACCGTGAAGAAGTGGGATTAAAGAACAATACTGAGCAAAGAAAGTGATATACATGTAGATAAATCCAAGAAGGATTAACTGTTAAACACTGTGTAATTGTGTGACTAATTTGGGGGCCAAGTCAAAAATAAAGTGCAATTCAATGGAATATTACTCAGCCATAAAAAGAAACGACATTGAGTTATTTGTAGTGAGGTGGATGGACCTAGAGTCTGTCATACAGAGTGAAGTAAGTCAGAAAGAGAAAAACAAATACCGTATGCTAACACATATATATGGAATCTAAGAAAAAAAAAAGTCATGAAGAACCTAAGGGTAGGATGGGAATAAAGACACCTACTAGAGAATGGGCTTGAGGACACGGGGAGGGAGAAGGGTAAGCTGTGACAAAATGAGAGATTGGCATGGACATATATACACTACCAAACCTAAAATAGATAGCTAGTGGGAAGTAGCTGCATAGCACAGGGAGATCAGCTCGGTGCTTTGTGACCACCTAGAGGGGTGGGATAGGGAGGGTGGGAGTGAGGGAGATGCAAGAGGGAAGAGGGAACATATGGGAACATATGTATATGTATAACTGATTCACTTTGTTATACAGCAGAAACTAATACACCATTGTAAAGCAATTATACTCCAATAAAGATGTTTAAAAAAAAAGAAAACTTTTTCTCTTAAGCTAGCAGCAATTGGGTAAGATACACCTTTGTAAACAAAGATGAAACATTTACTTTTTCTCCCTACCTGACCCTCCGGATTTGGGAAACTCTTGAGTATTCATCTCACGGCAATACAGTTAGTTATCTGCATAAGTGCAATAGATATCTGCTTTTCTTGTAACAGGACACAATAGGGAACTGATTATATTAACCAAGGCTTTGACTGGAATGTAATATTTGAGAATAATGTACATAGAATCAAATATGACCAGACAACTTTAAAAAATTAAGGGTGACTTTATGGAGCGAATAAAAAACCTTGAAAAGACAGCCTGGAACCTTGCTTACAGGGTTCCCAACAGCCTAATCAGGTGAGTAATGAACTTCTTGACAGGTGCAGTAATCTCAGGAGAATTGGGGAACCTCGAGAAGAGAAGAATTCACCTATATCTATAGGTATTGCAAGTGAAGTCAGATAGGAAGTCTTTGGTTTGGCTTCCTACCCTCGAGAGGCTTTTACAAGTTCAATCTGGGGAATTCCCTGGCGGTCCAGTAGTTAAGACTCCGTGCTTTCACTGCTGAGGGTGCAGGTTCGATCCCCAGTTGGCGTACTAAGATCCCACAAGCTGCGGGGCATAGCCAAAAAAAAAAAAAGTTCAAAAGTTCAATCTGAGATTCCCTATGAAAAATTCCAGCAAAGCATGTTTAAAAGAGCTTATGTGGTCAATCACTATTCTTGCTGCACTTCTGTACAAAGTCAGGACAAGTTTTATTGAAATTAGACTTACTTTGCAAACAAATAAGTCTTATTCTGGTTTCTTTGTAAAAATGAGGGTGTAGAAATTTTTTAGAGAGAAAAAGTATGTTTCAGCAACACACCTTTGTGGATATTAGATTCTAGAGCTGTTTCTTGTCTTTGAGGTTTTATTATTTGCCTGTAAAGTGGACTGGATCTTTAATTCCTTCAGTTCCCTCAAATACCTGGCTACAACTCTCCAAACTAATATTTCTGATTTTCTCCCATCCTTAGATGGGAGAACAAGAGCTTTTTCCTGCACCCCTGCAAACAGAATGTGAATAACTTGATATAAACTTCAGAGAAATCACCACAATAGCTTGTTTAGACAATCGCCTTTGTGCCTGTTACTGCATGGGCCACTCAGACTGGTACACCCAGTACCCTCATCAGAGACATTCAAACTGCAAACCAGGAAAATCCATCAGATTCCCACTGTCTGTCTGCCCTCTCTCCATCTGAAGATGTTTCAAGCCTGATATCTAGATCTAGAGGTCTTCTTGACTGGCAGCTCTCAGGACTCAGACACTGGGTTCATAATTTGCTCCAACCATTAACCTTCGTTTTTCTTTTTCTTCCATAGAAACTCTCTATTCCATGGAAATCCTCTGATTAAATATCTGTTTCCTTGTTTATGCAATACAAGTCTAACTTTGGGAGCCCACCTGCATCATCCACCTCCTGAAATGAAACACAACTGTTAACTCAACTGACCTATTATTCTCAAGACTGAGACTGGGTCAACGAGATAGGCAGCAATCTATCAACTTAGCGTCTGGGTTGTGAGACTTATTTGAAGTTTCAAAGGTGGAACTTAAGGGGAGCAACATTTGCCACCCGAAAATATGCTACTTTGGCAGGAGGATTATTTTGAGCTATAAACAATCAAAACCCAACAGATTCAGGAAAAGCTCCTTACCTCTACCTCAAGTTCCTAAATTTACATTGGAAAGGGAGCCTATACAGGAAGAGAGCTATTACCAGAGATAACTTTTTACCTAAGAAACTTACCTGCATAATAGGATAACCATTGTTTTCTAAACATCTCCTCTGCATTCCTGTGAATGCCTTCCTTCCTTTTGTATCCCCAGACCCCTACCCCTTTCCTTAGCTCAGGATGTTATATAAGCTTCAATTACCTGGCTGCCTTTTGGGTCTCATATTTTATGGGACTCTCTTACATACGAAATTAAATTTGTCTTTCTCCTGTTAATCTGTATTATGTCTATTTGTTTATTAGACCAGCCAAAGAACTTAGAAGGATAGAAGGAAAGTTTTTCTACCCTTATAGCATCTTAGCCAAGAATCTAGAAGAGTAAAGGGAAAATTATTTTTCCTCCCATACAACACTAAAACTTTTCTTATTTTCCCCAAAATGTACTCTTTACTGCTCGTGAATTTCCCCATGATTCAATCTAATTCAACCATCAACCATCGTATTTTGCTATGATCATGGAAATCTTCCATGATCTGGAAGAGCTGATCTACTGTCCTGTACTTCTAGTTACATTGAATACTTTGCAGAGTCAAGGCCAGCTGTTCTTCAGTATGTTATACTTTCAGGATTCATCAGAGTGTGTTCCCATGTTTAAATTCAGACAAAATATTTCTGGCAAGGACACCACGTAGGTAATATTGTGTAACTTTCTCTGCATTTCATTAATGCCAGGTCATATCATAGTGATTTATGAGAGGGCCACTGATTTCTCTGTTGTAAAGACATATTTTCCATTTGTAATTAATTCGTAATTTAAGGGATTGTAAAGACCCTGTTCTCCACATTTCTTTACCATATGGTTTCAGCCATTGACCCTTAACTGAAAATATTATGACATCAGGAGTTACAAAACAGTGAGTTTCTAATTCTGAAATTCTTTTTACATTTACTTGCTGAGATCATTTGGTATGATCTTAAATCCTATATTTAAGAGATCATTTCCTATCTCTTCTATCCCTCTCCTCTCTTTCCAAAATAATTATGAAATTTTCTTTACTCTTATTCATAGATATTTATTATTGTTTAATGTACTACCATCATTATTCTCTGTAATGCTCACACTGTACCAAATGTATTCATTGGGCCCAACTTCAAGGCAACTACTGAATTTTTTGGATATGGTCTCATCTGTGTTTGAGCGCTTCCTTGCTTTCTGGTTTACCCTGTACTTTCTCTGACCTTTCCTACAACAGGCCATATCTCCAAGGAATCCTGGTTCCTTTCAGCAAGGAATGATTTTTAAAAACCAAGATCTCAGTATTATTTATGCTCTTTGCTACTGGCAGGTCAAAATGTCAAAACCCTATCATCATGTATAACTCTCTCTTTTTCTTCCTAATTACTTTCTAGAGTTAGAATAGAATTGCTATAGTGAAGTACAGTTTCTTTAATGAATGACACAATGAAAAGAGGGTTATATATTCTGATTATGCATTATTTTGTTTCTGTAGGACCTCTAATCTCCTCCATATACTTTTTTCTTTCTCTTCATCTTCAAAAGTCCAGGGGATGCTCATCCCTTCCAAGTTGCTCCCTTTCTCCCAGAAGCAGTGCCTTTCTATGACTGTTACCTCTGGTCCCACACTTTTAGGTCCCTTCCTTTGGATTCTTAGTACCCAGTGTTTTCTAATTCTTCTCGTCTCTTACTTGTTTTTGGTATTTTTCCACTCAGGGTAAGACCTCATTTTTCTAGGAGAAATTTATCTGCGTTCTGGCACCAGTTTTATCCTGCTGCATGCTCGTGATTTTCAGCAGTCTCATCTGAATCTCCCCTTCACCCTGGGCTTCAAAATGAGTTTTGTTGGTTTCAGATGTCTTCCTATTAGACATAAACCCAAGTTGTAGTATTCTCTGACTTCTATGCTTTTGGCATAAGTTTCTCATGGTTTTATTTTCTTTCCTTGTTGATCTCTATGGGTTCTAGAGCATGTGTGGAAAGATTAGGATTTAAGAAGCTGCTGTCATCCTATAGAAACTCAGAGGTCAGAAACAATCATTGTACGCTTGGAATTATTTTTATGCTTTATTTAAATAAGCTTTGCCTTGCCTTCTGAGTTATTCCGTATTCATAAAGGGGAAGCACTTTAAACACACATATAATACAATTTTATTATAAGATTAACAGTAACCTTAGGCTTAATTCCAGCAGGGCTTATGCCTCTGAACCAAGTTACCTGTCACTTTTGAGGTTTACTTGCACTGCTCTGAAAGTTTTAAAAACAGAAACACACAAAAAGTTAAAGAGCTTTTTCTTAACTTCTTTGGTCCAGCACTCCTGAATTAACTAAGAAAATAATCACTTGCTTATGTGCCTACTGACTAATGATGTGTTGGACATCAAAAATTAATTTTAATCTGTTTCTCATTTCTTTTCCTGTTTGGTCTGGTGTTTAGCTGGTTAGGCTGTCTGTAATCAGATGTTTGCATTCTTTTTAACTAAGAAACAGTGAATCAAGTTAGAATACAAAAAGGAAACAAATGACACTGGACCATTTAAAATTCCCAATAATACATTGTCAGTGTCCTCTTAAAATTTAATGAGTATGTTTTCCATTATGTCAGCCAGATCATTAATAATCAACTGCCTTTACCTCCAACTAGTATACAAGCTATAGTGACACTTCAGTGCTTGTTCAGAGAATCAAGGTTACCTTAATCCTGCTGTGGACCACAGACATATGGTTCCTTGGCTGGGAGGTGCTCTAAACAGATCATTGTAAAAGGAACAATGGGAACGTAAAGTTATAATATACTTTGTACCTACCTTTCCAAAGCTTACAGTCTTATGGGAAAGCAACATTTAAACAACAATACCAAAAATATGCAATTATAAATATCAACAGTTGTTTGACATAAAAAATGGGCTACTATGAGACACATAAATATAACACTGGTCATGATTCAGATGTGGGGTTAGCAATCTCTTTGAAGAAGGGAGAATTTCACCAGGTCCTACCAACAGGAATTAGGCAGAGGAAGGTACCAGGGGAAAACAGGTAAGCAGGAATGTAGATGACATGGCATGCATCCAAACTTAATCCTCCTTACTTTCTATCTCCTATTTGAGCGGCAAGAAGAGGCAGAAGAAGAAAAAAAAGGACCGTCTAACAGAGTAGGTCATTGGTTTGCTTAATGTTCCAGCCATTTGAGTAAAAGAGAAAGAACTACTATGATAAACTAAAATTTAACACATCCAATCCCAAAAGTAAACAAGACATTCATTCTAACCAATTCGTAAACTATCCTTCTCCCTTCAGACGTGTTATGTGAGGGATTAGGAAAGGGTCAGAAAGTGGACTTGAATCACTTCTCATGGAAGTAACATACCTGATTTCAAGTGTTTCAGCAAGAAACACTGCCTTTTCAGCCAGGCATAGCTCACCTCCCTGATCCCTCTGTAATGTATCTACAGTCATATCCACTTCTCTTACCTGTCCCACTAAAGGAAGTATTCTTCCTCATGACTGTGACAATCCTTCCATCTGTGCTCTGGATTCCATATGCTTTCATTTCTTCAATCAGCATAATTCATCTGATTTATATATCATTATCCTCTTCCTATCTACTGGTTCTTTCCTCTTCAGAATTTAAGAAAATATTCATTTAAGCCACTCAAATCTTCAAAAGCAACTCTCCATCTATTCTGCATCTCCCTCACCCTGCCAGAAATCTTACTATTCCTTTCATGTCCCTCATACTTTAGTTCTTTTGAAATGTCATCTAAATTCTCTACCTCTACGTTTTTTGTTTTTTGTTTTTAATAAATTTATTTATTTATTTATTTATAGCTGTGTTGGGTCTTCGTTTCTGTGTGAGGGCTTTCTCTAGTTGTGGCAAGCGGGGGCCATTCTTCATTGCGGCGCGTGGGCCTCTCACTATCGCGGCCTCTCTTGTCGCGGAGCACAGGCTCCAGACGCGCAGGCTCAGTAGTTGTGCCTCACGGGCCCAGTTGCTCCGCGGCATGTGGGATCTTCCCAGACCAGGGCTCGAACCTGTGCCCCTGCATTGGCAGGCAGATTCTCAACCACTGCACCACCAGGGAAGCCCCTCTACCTCTACTTTTTAATCCCCATGCACTTCCCAACCCACTGGAATTTAGCTTCTCTAGTCACTCCACTAGAAGGAATTACTAAAATCACCAAAACTTCCAATTTGTCAAAGCCAATTGAAAATTTTTGGAAACCATCTACATTACTTCTGAAACCTACTATACTGATTGCCACCCTCCATTTCTCTGAAATTTCTTCCTCCTTTGATTTCTATGACTCCTCTCCAGATGTCCCTTGCTTATTTTTCCTGCTGCAATGTCTACTTTTGATGTTTTCCAGAGCTTCCTTCTCAAAGCTTTTTAAATGTCAATATAAAAGAAATATTGTTCTGTGAGCATTCCCAATAATTTCCTATAAAAGAGGTTCTGATTCTTCTTTATTAGTGTTTTTGCTGATATCCATTCTCTGAAAGGGTTTGAACATTCACAGCCTCGTTCTTTGAGTTGCATGGGACATAAAATTAGGGGAAGAGGAACAGTTAAACAATTAAAAGAAATATATTATTGCTTAAAGAAAAGATATTTTGTCAGAGTTTTTAAAAAGAACTGTAGAGAGGGTTGGGGTTCTACTGAAGAGTTTGGAATAGATAGCTGAGAAATTTTATGGGTGAAAGGAAGTATAAGAGAAGGAAAATGGCATTTTAATAAGGGTTTCTCTAAACTCCATATATCTTTGCTAATGTTTTATAAACAATTAAATAACTCCAATTATTTTGAAGTTCATTTAGTTTATGGTCTGTTTCTTATACTAAAATGCCACTCTCAGACTAGAATATATGTTTCATGTGTTCAAGTGAGTTATCTTCGGATTAAAATATAGTGATGATATGGGTGTTTTATTTTGTGAAAATTCATTGAGCTATGCACTTATGATTCATAATTTTTCTAACTATACTTCAAAAATTTACCAATTTTTCTCATGATGACTCTCTTACAAATCTAAATGTAAGCTCCAGACACACATTTTCAACCACTTACCAGATACCTCCATTACAAAGCATGATAGGCAACTTAAGACAAGGTGTTCAACTGAAAAACCTCTTCCTACTTTTTTTTTTCCTATTTCTGTAAGCAGAACCACAGTAGAGCCAGTTTTTCAAAACAGATTTTCCTTCTCCATATAATAAAGGTCCTGAGTCAGGGACAATCTACATCCATGCCCTCTTCTCCATAGGCACAGGTACCATCTTAGTTGGTTCATGCAATATTTCTAACCTATATACTGGTCTCAGTGAGGGCAGTTATGCATCCCACTATCCATTCATCTCAGTTATTCTGCAGGGATCCTGTTAAAGAAAATCTAAATATATACCTGTCCCTTCAGTCTCTTTAGCAGAGCATAATAGCAGCCAACATTCATATAGCATTTGTTATATGATAGAGGCTACTGTAAAATCTTTGCAGCTATTAACTGATTTAACCCCTAAATAACTTTATAAGGAAAATATTATTATTATCTCAATTATACAGATATAAATCTGAGGCACAAAAAGGTAACAGTGGGCAGAACTTGGATTTGAACTAAGGCTACACAACTTCTGAAACACATTACCTAACTTTATTGTGGTAACCACTTCACAATATATATGTATGTCACATAATCACATTGTACACTTTAAATTTACATAATGTTTTTGGTCAATTATACCTCAATAAAAGAAACTCTGCTTTAGCCAGCTCTCAAGATCTGGTACTTTCTGTTCTTTCTGATTTTCCTTTCATTGACTTTCTTTAAATTACCTGAAAATATCATAGGTTTTATGTCTCTGAGATCTTTCACATTCTTTTCCATTCACCTGGGATACTCTCTCCATGGTCATGTCCACACCAACCTTGTGTATCTGATTAATTCCTCTTTCAAGAAGAAAAGTATATTACCTTCTCTAAAACATTCCCCTGACATCCTTATCTTTATCTTATGAGATGACAAGGATATCTGTACCACTGCATTTGTTACCTGCTATTATAGTTTTTTCTTTGCTTATTTGTTATCCTCATTAAGAAAAAGATTATGAGGCTAATCACTGTTTAACAACAGTAACTTATACATTACACGGTACAAAATGAACACACGAACTATTTATTTACTAAACTGTTGAATACAGATCCAGAGAAACTATATTTATGAGAGTGATTGATTGTAAAATGAGAACGCTGCTTTGATGATAATTTTTTTCTTATGGAGATTATATGAACTAATATATTTAGAACATTTTTAAAGTATCTGGCAGATAGCATGAGCTCAAAAAACTATAGTAAAAATAATAGTAATATAATAATTATAATAACTTTGAAATAGACCTCTAGGATTCCAAAATCTACTTTGCTTTCTGACCCCACCTTTGCAAAACAGATTTATAGAAAGAAAATGAGAAAGAAGAAAATTAGGAGTAGGTAGGGTAGAGGTGGGAAAGAAAAGTCTAGGAAATTTGCAATAGGGATAACTCTAAGTATAAGCAACACAACGAGGATAAAGTTTTGAATAATGAATGCAAGATATAAGAAGAAAGCTTAAATATGGAAATTTAATATTCAACCCAGAAGTTGTATCTAAAACCCCTTGCATTTAGTGAGCAAAATATACGTTTAACTAACTGAATGGTTGATTGTAATTAAATACTGAACTCTTTAGCAGATAACCTGAATCCTGGTTCTTTCGACAGTGAGGTTTGAGAAAAACAGGGTCTTCTTACAGTCTTCTAAATAAGGCTAAATAAGCAATAACACAAACGCTTCTCTCTCTCCCCCCCACCCTTTGTGTGTGTGTGTGTGTGCGCGCGTGCGCGTGCATGTGTGTGTACCCAGAGATTTTTGTCAAAGCCATTTGTTGCTAAGCAAAAGATCAAGAAAGGGATTGTTGAAACTCATCTTTAAATGCTTAATACCTATATTCTCACCCCTGAACGTGCATATTTACCTCTTCTCTTAATAAGCAGGCACTTGAGTGTAGGTCACTTTGCTCTAGATACACTATTCAGCACTGAGGAAGGGGGAAGCTTTCTGTGGAAGACAAGGAAAGATGCTGGTTATTTGGAAACTTTTCTTCTGGCACCTCTTTACCTAGTTGGATATTCCATGATCACTCTGACACAATCTAGCCAACTTTAGACTTCATCATACTCTCTCTTTCCAGCAACCAAAGCATCCACAGCAGTTTCCCAGGTCTGTCCAAGGTGAGGGACATCAGCCACTCTGAAAGGCAGTTCCAGGGACACAAAAAGTATCACAAAAAGAAAAGTTTCTTGATGATAGAGACTACTGAGGTCCAGATTTTTCTTTCTTTCTTTCAATACTTAAAAAATTTTATTGAGGTATAATTGATATAACATTATATTAATTTCAAGTGTATAACATAATGATTTGATATTTGTATATATTGTGAAATGATCATCCCAAAAAGTCTAGTTAACATCCACCACCATACATAGTTACAAAAGTTTTTTTTCTTGTGATGAGGACTTTTAATTGGTAATTTTATTTTAATTGAATTAAAGACTATTTGAACAAGTACAAAGTTTATCCTGTTAAAGATCTCACCTTCAAGAAGAACACAAATGGAGCAGTGAAAAGGAAAAAGAATAGGAAGTTCGGTCAAATAAATCTAAGAAATTAGGGGTAACAGAGGCACGGAGCAGAATTTCCCTCATATTAGATGCTAGGGGCTCAAAGAGGAACAACTCCACCAATGCTGTATCACTTCCAGTTCTTTGTAAAAAATAAGTAAATACATACATACATACAAATACAAACAACAGAATTTATTAGTATTGTGTCATTTATCCTAAAGATATTTAGAAATTCTTTTAGAAAATAAACTATTAATTGTTTAAATTGAAATCTGAGCTTTACCCGAGCCCACACATCTTGTTGTTGCCTTGTATCTATGGATTACATACATAGCATGTGTTGTGAGAAATTTCAAATAATTTATTTATAAAGTCATAGTTTTAATCGTTTTTAAAACTCAATTAAATGCCACTAATAAAAATTACCAATTTCAGAAAGGCAATCTGGGAATGTAAGTGCAAAATTCTTGTCATAAGACATTAAAGTAGAAAAAAATATATGATCCCATCTTAAAGAAGTATTCTATCTTATTTGATGAATTTGTTCAAGCACAGATTTAGGTTAAAATAAGAAAAATGACATTAGAATAATATTAGGAAGATCCTAAGAATTTCCTTATTTTCTCTTATTTGTATTTTTCTCTGTATGTGTGTATATACTCAATATATATGTACTCATATGCCCTGTTGTAATTCTCTGTCATATATATATATATATATATATAAAATTCTCTGTCCTATATATATCCTAGTAGATGGAAAAAACCAAAACAACCAATATGAAACAAGAATTTTTAAAAAGCCATCACAAAATATAACATAAATTTGAAATGAATCATGCCTTATCACAGAAACAAAATGTACAGATCGGAAAACAAGTCTATAAGATTGTGCAAGTATGATATTCAAATTGTCCATTATCTTTTGTATTAAAGAAGAAAATGGATTCTATGCCATCTCATGGCAAATCTAAGGGCTGTTTACCATCAAGTCCAAATCTCATCTGTTTTCAATTTCACAGTTCCAAAAAGCTCTAGAAAAAAATATCCAAATGACTATGAATGCTCATAACACTTCTCAAACCACTTTTCATACTCCTAAATTATCAAATCAATGCAAATCAGTGCTATTAATGCTACCCACTCCTTGGAAATTTTACTTTTTCATAAGTATTTATTTTAACCAAAATAATGTAAATATAATCTGTTAAAGCTCCTAGGAGAAAAAGATTTTATTTTCCCCATAAGTCAGTGAAGCCATTGCAAATAGAAGCAATACTGGGACCTAATATGACCAATGAGCAGAGTATACACAGTGTTGACTAGTCCACAAGTCTCCATTTACTTAGCAGTAAATCAGTGTAATCTACACTGTAATCCATGGTGTTGCTGCAGTCACAGTAAAGACTGAAAGGCCAGCTTTGTTCCTTTTGCTAGATCCCTTAATTAGAAGATGAAATATAGCGCTTTAATGGTCCAGTAAAAGAATTAAGAGATCAAATTTAAATTGCTCCATGATCAATTTTGAATATTTTTTTTGCTGTTATTTATTTATTTTTTGGTACGCGGGCCTCTCACTGTTGTGGCCTCTCCGGTTGCAGAGCACAGGCTCCGGACGCGCAGGCTCAGAGGCCATGGCTCATGGGCACAGCCGCTCCGCGGCATGTGGGATCTTCCCGGACCAGGGCTCGAACCTGCATCCCTTGCATTCGCAGGCAGATTCTTAACCACTGCGCCACCAGGGAAGCCCCTTGAATGTTTTATATATAGAATTCTTTAAGGGAATAAAAGCTGCATAGTACTTTGACACAGAACACATTCACTTGGATTCAGCAAAAATTTGAGATCGTATTATATGAAAGGAATTGGGCTAAGTACTGTGGAAGTGAACTAATAAAAAGGTAAGAAATCTTGCCTACAAAGAGCTCATGGAATAGTATATTAGAAAAGTATACATAAAATGACTCTAGAGCAAAGTTTAATGGGATAAGGACTATGGAAGAATTTCAAATTGCTAATATAGGCAGATGATGGAAATGCTTCTTTTGCCTCCTGAGAATGCAAAACGATTCATGAAGGAGAAGGTGGTACTTGAAGGATCCTTCAAAGACTGAAAACTCTTTGACAGAGGTAGAGGAAAGAGCCATGTAAAAAGGTTCATTGTAAAGGTAAAATTACTAAAAGGTACAGGGGTTTTCAGGACATAGTGAGTCATTCTCTATGTCCAGATTATCATGGAGAAAAAATGAAAAACAATGCTTGTAAGGCAGATGGCACATCACCATATTTAGAAAATGATCATTCATTGTTTAGAGGGTAATAAGAAAGCAATATAATTCAAGGAAGAAATGGATGCAGTCAGAATCAACCTCAAGATTATTCTCACGTTAGCACTTATGGAATGATGATATGAAAAGCAGACCCATTCCCCAGCAAAACAATCACAGCTGGTGAAAATGATTTTTTTTAAAACCACTTAAAGCCTCTACTCATAGGGCAGAGGCTTATAACAAAAGAATATACTCTGAAAGTAGCATTACCTTGCTGAAAGAAATTAAACACCTAAAGAAATGGAAAGACATCTTGGATCAGAAGACTTCATATTGTTGAGGGAGAAATATTCCTCAAATTTATCTACACCTTAAACACAATCCTTATCAAGATTCCAGTTAGCTTTTTTGCACAATTTGACCCATTGACCCTAAATTCATATGGACATTTAAGGGACCCAGACTAGCAAAAACAATCTTGAAAAGAATGGAGGACTCACACTTCCATACGTCAAAACTTAAAACAAGGCTACAATCATCGAGAGAGTTTGGTACTGGCATAAGGCTAGACATATAGATCAGTGGAATATAATGGAGAGCCCAGAAATAAATCTTCTCATTCACATTTAATTGATTTTCAACAGCACTGCTAAGATAATTCAATGGGGGAAAGAATAGTCTTTACAACAAATGCAGCTGAGATGACTGAATATTCATATTCAAAAGAATGAAGTTGGACCCATCTCTCATATCATATCATAGAAAAAAATTAACTCAAAATGGAAATGTAAGAGCTAAAGCTATTAAACTCTTAGGGGTAAATCTCTGTGACCTTGGATTAGGCAGTAACTTTTTAAATATGATACCAAAATCATAGCACAAGCAACAAAAGAAAAAAAATAGATAAATCAAACTTGATAAAAAATTTTTTAAAAAGACTTTTGTGCTTCAAAGGACACCATCAGGAAAATGAAAAGACAATCCACAGAATGGGAGAAGATATTGGCAAAGCATATATATAATAAAGGGCCTGTAATCTAGAATATATAAAGAACTCTTACAGATCAATAATCGACAAATAATCCAATTATAAATGGGCAAAATATCTGAATAAACATTTCTCTGAAGAAGATATACAATGGTCTGTAAATTCATGAAAAAATGCTTAATGTCATTAACCATCAGAGAAATGCAAATTGAAACAACAACGAGATACCACTTCACACACCCTGACATGGCTATCATCAAAAAGACATAACAACAAGTGTTGGTGAGGATGTGAAGAAATTAGAACCTTCATATACTGCTATTGGGAATGTAAAATGGTACAGCTGCTTTGAAATAATCTCACAGTTCCTCTAAAAGTTAAACATACAGTTACCACCATATGACCCAGAAATTCCATTCCTGGGTATATACCTAAGAGAACTGAAAATGTATGTCACATAAAAAAAGTATATGCAAATGTTTATAGCAGCCTTATTCACAGTAGAAAAAATAAAATATTGTATATCTATGCAATGGAATACTATTTAGCAATAAAACGAAATGAAGTATTGATATATGCTACAACATGGATGAGCCTTGAAAACATCATGCTAAGTGAAATAAACCAGCCACAAAAGACCACATATTCTATGTAATCATTTATATGAGATGTCCAGAATGGCAAATCTATGGACAAAAAGTAGATTTGTGGTTGCCAAGGGCTGAGGGAGATGGGGGTAAAAGGTAGTGGCTACTAATAGATATAGTGTTTCTTCTGGGGATGATGACAATATTCTAAAATTGACTGTTGTGATAGCTGCACAACTGAGTGAACGTACTAAAAGCCATTGAATTGTTCACTTTAAATGGGTTAATTGTATGGTACGTGAATCATAATCAAAGTAAAGCTGTTATTTAAAAAACAGAAGAGTAATATTCTACCATCAGTGTAGAAAGTGGAGGGTACAAACCTGACATAAGAGAGAGCATGAGAATGGTATTTTTTTTGTGGTGAGACACACTGAAAATCTGATCCAGGAAAATGAAGGAAAACTAACATGTATCAGACTTATATTTCTGAAAAGATAAAAGGTGTTTCCTCTTTAAGGAATCAGAAATGAGTCTGTACTTTTTTATTTTTCCCTATATAAAGTACATTATTACAGGAAAGAATCAGTGCCTCTCATGATAGTTGAATGCTGAACTTCATCTTTTAACACTTTAATTTCTAAAATTCACAAAGTTTTGGTCTGTGATTAGTCACATTATGCTTTCAATGTTATAATGGCTGATACTTTTCTCCTATATAGTTAAACTTTACACAACACAGCTTCTTGGTTGTGTTTCCGTTTGCTAGGTCAGAAATGAATCTACAATTTCACAGTCATGTTCTTTTCATGTGATTATTCAAGTAATAAAATATGAAGTTTCTTGATATTTCAGGAAGAACAAACTTTGCATGCTTCCACAGTGAAAATTAAGGGCAAAATTAGATGAAATTGAAGTTCAGAGAAGATGAACATAATGATGCATGCCTGGAATGATTTATAAAGAAATATAAACAAGGGAGACGAAATTTGGAAAACTTGGAAAAGCAGATGACTAAGTAGAAACATCATTATATACAAATATTTGATCATATCAAAAGAGAGAGAAGTGACACATAGAAGCCAAGCATATAGAGAATTAACAATGTCATGTTGATAAAAAAAAGGAAAATCAAAATGAAAACTAAAAGAGGAAGCTAGTATAATAATCTGATATTGAAAAGGTTTCCTAGACAACAAGGTGTCAAACATGTTTTTATTGTGCGTTGGTATAAAAAACCAAAATTATGGTAACAATTACCTTTAAGATACAACATTAACATGCTCCCTAATACTTCAAGAAGCAAAACATGGGGCAATTGAGCAAACAGATGGGATCCTACATCGATAATCACTTTTCAGAAATATGGCTTTGAGAGATGTTAAACAACCTCAGCAGGCTCCTTTTCAATAGCCTTATCTCCTGATATTGACTTCCATGGCCAGAGTAGGATGGATAATTGGAAGACTCTGATTTTCATACAGTAATGTAATCTCTTTCATTTGAGTGAAGTGAGCTCTGAAAGCATTACTTGGAACACATGATGCTGATTCATTACATTTCACTTGATAATTGTAATAATGGGTGTGTGTAATTTTAATTGTACATCTCTCATCATATGGAAAAAGTATATGCCATATCACAAAGTGGGGAGATAGTGAACTTTCAAAGGTATCTGATTATCAGATGTTTTCCTAACTGGCCATTAACTGTAGGCAATTTGCTAATCATCTTTTCTTCTTTAAATGAAAATGTCACGTTGTCCTTGACCTTAAGTGGAGATGTTCTGCCTGTGATTCATACTGCAGGGAATAATAATAATCATAACAGTTACACACAATGGTCACTAGACTAAACCAAGTTCCCATTGAATCACGGTCACCTAAATTTTTATTCCTTTGCTTCATACTTTAGCTTCTGACACACCAATCTTAGGTCATCCTGGTTGTACTGACACATTTAATTCTATTTCACTGATTTGCAATCTTAACCTGCCCCACTCAAAACGTACTCCGAAAGAATGTACTTCAAGGATGAAGTTTGAACAAAATCTTTGAAATAATTCATATGACAAAATTTATTTCATCTGGCAAAGAATTGGTAGAAATTTTATTATAGGAAAACATAATGTTTGTATCTTTAATTGCAATAGTTTGAGGATACAGCACACTGTGACACAAAATGGGAACTTAACAAACATGTGTTGAGCAAACAAATGAAGAAAAAATGGATTTTAAGAAAAGATACGAGTTGCAGCCATGGTTGAAGAATTATATCTAATATGTAATTTGTGTATTGGAGTATTACTGGCTATGGCAAAAGAAGAGCTATGCTGCATCAAACTTGTAAAACACCTAATGTTGTATGCTAAGGAGTTTGGTATTTATTTCATGGATTTTAAAGTAGATAAATTTCATGAGTATTGGGGGAAAAGGAAAATAGAATGGGATGGATGTTAAGCGAGAACTCGGTTTCAATGATGTGAGTGTGAGCTACAATTTCTAAGGATGGAGATCAGTAAGAATGTAATAAGGTACAGATCTTCCTCAACTTATGATTGGGTAATATCCTGAGAAATCCATTGTAACTTGAAAATATCATATATTGAAAATGCATTTCATAGACCTAACCTACCAAACCACATAGTTTGTTAGCCTACCTTAAACAGGCTTGGAACACTTACACTAGCCTACATTTGGGCAAAATAATCTAACAAAAAGCCTATTTTTAATAAAGAGTTAAATATCTCATGTAATTTATTGAATACCGCACTGAAAGTGAAAAACAGAATGGTTAATGGGTACAGAATGGCTTTACGTGTACCAGTTGTTCCCATTCATGATAGCGTGGCTGACTCGGAGCTGCAGCTCACTCCTGCTGCCCAGCATCACGAAAGAGTATCATACCACATATCGCTAGCCTGGGAAAAGATAAAATTCAAAATCTGAAGTATGGTTTCTACTGAATGTGTATTACTTCCACACCATCACAAAGTCGAACCACGGTAAGTCAGGGACTGACGATATTTGATGATTTGGAAGTCATTGGTGACTTTTGAGAAGGTAGATTGACAAATAGGTGGAGACAAAGCAAGAAAAAGTCAATTACATTTTCTGTTCTGGCCAAAATAGAGTAACAGGGATCAGAGTTACCCTCTGGAACACCTAAAAAAAAAAGGGTAGGGAAATAAGACAACAGTTTGCAAGACACTGGACATCAAGGAGCAGAGACTCATTCCTGAGAGACAGGAAATAAATGATGTGAGCCTTATGGTTGCTTCATGTTACCTGAGTTTCCAGGCCACAGCTCAGGGAGGGGGATCCCAGGCAGAGACCAGCAGTCTCACTAAATAAAGGAGAAAGGGCTGAGAGACTCTACAGAACACGGTGGGTAGACTTTTCAAGACAGAGTACCAGAGAGGAGAACGATTCACAGAGAGGGAACTCCAGAATCTTGCACCTAACTGTTCAGCTGTTTACTGTTCACTGATTGGCAATCTTAACTGTTCAGCTGATTACTGTTCAGCTAACTGTTCAGCTGATTACTGATCAGCTTATGTGTGTGAGTACATTACTAGAGGGCAGGAAAGGAACCACTTAAATGGACTATAGAAAAGAGTGCCTAGTATTCATATAGGGCCTGAGATACTGACTTTTCCTATCAGCCAGACTGTAAAACCTCAAGATTAACAGGGCAATGGACAATATACATGGAAAGGTCTTGCCTCGGTGGTTGGGAATATTTAACCATATATTATAAAAGAACAATACAGGAACATTATTTAGCCATATAATATAACAGGAGACTTCTATATTTCTTTCTACCAAATCTTTAAAAGGACCTAAAAGGATCAAACCATTTCCAAGCACCTTAACAGTATCCCAGAAAAAAAGGTAAAAAATATTTGTAAAAATAAAAAGTTATCCAGCACCCAAAAAGGTAAAATTTACAATGGCTGGCATCCAATAATCAATTATCAAGGAAGCAAAGAGGCAGTAATCGCCCTTGTAATGAAGAAATGAAGCAATCAAAGCCAACTCATAATCGACACACATGTTAGAATTAGCAGAAATGACCATAGAACAATTCTTATTACTATACTCAAAAGGTTCAAAAAGTTAAGTTAGAGACATGGAATATATTTTTTAAAGTCCTAAATCAAACTGCTAGAAATGAAAAATGCAAAGTGTAAGATAATTAAAAAAACACACATTGAATGGCATCCATGACATTATTAGACACTGCAGATTAGTGAACTTGAAGACTAAGCAAGAAATATTAACCAAAATAAAACACAAACAAAAAGAAAAGATTTTTCAAAATGAGCAGAGCATCAGTAAACTGTCTGAAGAAAACTTCAAACAATCTAATGTATATATATAAAAAATTGGAGTCTCAAAGGAGAGGAGAGAGAAGGCAAGACAGAAAACATGTTTGACGAAATAACGGCAACTTTTCCCCGATTTTAATGGAAACTATGTCCCCAAATCCAAGAACTTCAACAAACTTCAAGCACAAGAAACATAAAAAAAAAAAGGACAAGTCATATCGCAAACAAATTGTTCAAAAACCGTGATAAACAGAAAAATTTTAAAGCAGCCAGAGGGAAAAAAGACACATTACATACAAAGAAACAAAAATCAGGATGAAATCAGACCTCTTATCTGAATAATGCAACTGAGAAAAAGTAGACAGCCTCCTTAAAGAAAGAAAAAAAATTGGTAAACTTAGAATTCTATGTACAGTGAAAACATCTCTTTAAACCAAGGCAAAATAGGGATTTTTTTCAGTCATACGAAAGATGAACAAATTCATTACCAGCAGACATAAAGTACCCCCAAAAGAGTTGAATAATTTCATTTAGGCAGAAGGAAAATTATACCAGATGGAAATAAGTACCTAAAGGAATAAAGAGTAGTGAAATTGATAACTACATGGGTAAATAAGATTTCCTATATATTAAAATCATTGGTGATTCAGTATTTAAAGAAAGGTATTTTTTTAGGTAGTATGGAATTTGTAAGATACATAAGAGCAAAATGGATGTCAACAGTAGAACAAAATTGGGAGGAGAACTCAATCAAATAGAAGACAGAAAAAATAGAGATAAATCAATGAAGGTAAAAGCTGATTCTTTAAGAAGACCAATAAAGTATATTAACCTCAAGCCAGTCTAATTAGTAAAAAAAAAAAAGACTGCTAAAATCAGAAACGAAAGAGGTGACATCACTCTACAGATTCCACAGCTATCTAAAGGATAACAAGAAGTAACATGTATACTTTGACTATAATTTTGACAAGATAGATGAAATAGATATATTCCTTGAAATACACAAACTAATCAAGTTCATTCAAGAATAAATAGACAATGTGAATATACCTATATCTATTAAAGAAGTTGAATTTTGCTTCAGGTTCATCAATATTTTATCAACTATGAGACCAACATTCATATATACTCCTCTCATATTTTTGTAGTGTTATGAACATTACACTGTTGTATCAATTACTGGTGAAAATGAAGCCATAAGTAAAAGCAGAATTACTCTTAAAAAAAATGATGTAGTTGGGCTACCCTGGTGGCACAGTGGTTGAGAGACCGCCTGCCGATGCAGGGGACGCGGGTTCGTGCCACAGTCTGGGAAAATCCCACATGCCGCGGAGCAGCTGGGCCCGTGAGCCATGGCCACTGAACCTGCGTGTCCGGAGCCTGCGCTCTGCAATGGGAGAGGCCACAACAGTGAGAGGTCCATGTACCGCAAAGAAAAAAAAAAAAAAAAAAAAAAAAAGATCTTGCTAAGTCACTACAGCATGGGAGGAATCTCAAAATAATAGTGTTGAGTAAAAAGAGAATTGTATAGCTCCACTTATATTAAGATTGTAATGAAATAATTATGACAATTATTTTGTTCACCAAAAATTTAAACCTATGGTAAAAACAATGTTAACTCTCCTTAATAATGAAATTATTAACTCCCCTTTTACAATTCCATCAAGCCCCCAAAACCAGATTGAATACTACTTACTTAAATTGTAGGTAAAACTTGAGTTATGCCATTTTACCTTATCTCCCAACTAAATATAATTTTTAAATTTTACAATATTCATAAAAATTCACCACAAAGGAATATTTCCATATCCTATGTCACAGATACAGAACAGCAGGGTGCTTCAACTCCCTGGCAAATGTAGTTTGCAAAATAGACATCTGTGATCAAAACTACACAGCAACATCAAATATCCTCAGAAATCTATTCATATGCTTTGCATTTCATGAATAGCAATTTAAAATTCACTCATTAAGAAATCAAGCAACTCCTTTACATTTCCAAAATAACAGCTAAAACTGTCTGGGACAGGAAAATTTGTAGCTAGAAAAATTCATAGTGCAGACCTAAAGTGTACTTCTGTTTCCATTAATGAAGGAATTCATCTATAAATGGAAGTATATGTATATATTTCATCCTTATAGCAGAGGATATCTGTTTATGTGCAAATATTCTATTTCAAATGAAGTTTGCCTGTGAGCATCGTGTGCCTGAAGAACCAGGTCCTTTCTATGTAGTTTTGGAAGCCAAAGCCTAGAATTACTCTCTAATCTAAAATTTCTCACCACAACCTTAAGTCCATATCACTGCTGTATCTTATTTATGCAATGATTTCCAAATTAGTCTCTCTTCTTAAGTATATTTTTATAAAATGCAAATCTGGTCAAATTCATATGCTTGTTAATTCTCCAGGCTCATCTAAACTTACCTATACACATAAACACATCTCTCTCACACACACACAGCCACACAAACACACTCTTACATTCCAGATTCCAGTCAACATGTCCTTTTCATACCTCTATGTCTTTGTACATGAGCTTCCCTATTGTTAGGGTTTCACTCAGGCCACTGTGATCTTGTTTCAATGCTCTCTCCTTCGAGGCCAATTTTATGATTGGTTTTATTAAGATCTTATGTTTTTAGACAAGGACCCTCATTTGCCAGTTGCCTTCTACTGAAGAATTCATTCTAATACTCCAGACAAATGAGTAACTAACGCCTTCAAAATCTAGGAAATTGAGTCTTCCCGGGTGGCGCAGTGGTTGAGAGTCCGCCTGCCGACGCAGGGGACACGGGTTCATGCCCCGGTCCGGGAAGATCCCACATGCCGCGGAGCAGCTGGGCCCGTGAGCCATGGCCGCTGAGACTGCGCGTCGGGAGCCTGCGCTCCGCAATGGGAGAGGCCACAACAGTGAGAGGACCGCGTACCCCCCCCAAAAAAAAACCTAGGAAATTGAAAAACTTATTTACTCACACATCAAAGAGGCCAATATTATGCCCTCTGGCTCAGCATTATCTGGTTTCTGTGGCTCTTCATTCAAGCCTTTGACTTTGTGAAGCAGCTTTCACCCTTACACTATTCCATCCCATAAAATCTGCTTTTCCACATTTTGGTTATGTGACCTTGCATTTCACAGAACACATTTACTCAACTATAAAGTGGAAACCATATCATCAAACTCAAACTTTGGTGAGAATTAAATGATCACTTTACATAAGTCCCTAATATTACAAGCACCACAGAATGATACTCAGCAAATATTTGTAGAAGAGTAGGAGGGAGAGAGGAAGGAAGGAGAGTTCCAAAAAGGTACAGAGAACCCAAGAAAAAAAAAGCTTTAATGGGGTTTATCTTGTGTGATAGCCTTCAATTAAAGCTCAGTCAATCTTATCTATTAAGATGAAAAAAATGTATTTGCAAAATGAGAGTCACTAGAAAAGCTTCCTATTGCTTACTGGTGATGGCTACTTCCAGTGAAATAAACTTTCCTTGGAGAAATTATGTGGTTTTTTCCATTGCTGTAATTACCTGTATTGGTATAAGTTGTCATATAGAAATAAACAGGAGCAATGTTTGATCTCTTTGGATTTTTTTTTTTTAGCATCAATGAGACTTTAAGAAATAACCTGCCCTCAAACCTGTAGTTTTTAGGAGAGAGAAACCAGGAGAGCCTTATATATCTGTGTTAGTGTAGCCTCCTAAAGTTTTCAAAGCCCATTCACAATCTTTGGGGTTTTTTGTTTTGTTTTGTTTGTTTGGTTGGTTGGTTGGTTGGTTTTTTTTGCGGTACGCGGGCCTCTCACTGCTGCGGCCTCTCCCGTTGCGGAGCACAGGCTCCGGACGCGCAGGCTCAGCGGCCATGGCTCACGGGCCCAGCCGCTCCGTGGCATGTGGGATCCTTCCGGACCGGGGCACGAACCCACGTCCCCTGCATCGGCAGGCGGACCCCCAACCATTGCGCCACCAGAGAAGCCCATCTTTGGTTTTTTTGAGGTTAACGATATAGAGAAACCAGAGGGTATTATTGTCTTCATTTTAATAACAGAGAAAACTCCAGATAACTTGAGTTACCTAAAGTGTGAGATCTGAGTCAGTGTCTTCTAATTGTGTGCATTATTTCCACACTGACATTCAGCAATAGTATGAAAAATGAAATATACATCTTGAAACCTTGGACCCCAACTATTGAAACTAGGGCAATAACATATGTACCAGAGCCTCTAATAAAGAAAACACAAAGATATACTTTCATTTTCTGGAATGAGTTGTACCCTGCTTTTCATCTTGCCTGTTGTTGGTCAGTTATGTGGCAGGAGGGGGGATAAATTCCTTTCTGGATGTAAAAGCCACAGACAAGGTGGAAGTGGACTGCATGGCCACTCATACTCGTATCATGCTCTCCTGATCTTTCACCATTTAAAAAAAAGTTAAGGATATTGTTCTCTTTCAATCTATCATTAGAGTAAATAAGGAACTTTTATTGTGCATAATAAAGACAATGCCTTTAAGTAAGCAAATATTTATGGCATAATTTATTCAACACATATTTCCATCATGAGGAAGAAACTGATAGTACATGGAAGAATTGAAAGGTAATGAATAGCCACTCCTGTTATTTAATGTCTTACAAAATGGAAACCTGTGATTTCTTAATTATCGCCCTTTCACTGCTTCTTTTTGCGCCAAGTGCACAGCACTTAACTTTTTACATCAAATTGTATCCTACTAAAAAAGGGAAAATATTATACCTCATCCTATTTTTTGAAACATATATTTTCTATTTGCTACAACCCTAGTGAAAACAAACACTGTGTAATTATTAAACATTGCTAACCAGGTTAATTATGCTCATATTAAAATTCTTTAAAATAAAGATTTGCTGAGGTTAGGAAAATAGGTTGCAGTAGGCTGGAGCAAACTTTCTCTCTGTTAAAATTCCCTTTGGTGGTACGTGTGTCCATGTGAGCCTCCACTTTAAGCCAGCCACGTGCCTAAAGTTGCTGGTATATTATACAAATATTATAATAATCAGTTGTATTACAGTGTCACATAAGGGGTAACAAAACCTTTGGAGAATTTTGTTCTAGGAATATGTAGTTTAATAAAGAAAAAGGAAATTGCTTTTCATTTCTGACACTCTGCATGAAACAGCATTAAAAGCCCAGCCTTTTGAGCCAGGCAGAAATGAGTTCATAGTCCAGCAGTGGCTTTGCAGAATATGTTATCTCGTATACATACATATATACATACATATATATATATATATATATATATATATATATATATATATACACACACACATACATATGTACCTAAATATAAAAGAATATTATTCAACCATAAAAAAGAAGGATCTCCTACCATCTGTGACAGGGCTGGACCTTGAGGACATTATGCCAAGTGAAATAAGCCCGACAGAGAAAGACAAACACTCTATGATCTCACTTATATGTCGAATCTAAAACAAAAAACTCACAGAAACAGCAGAATGGTGGTTGTTAGGTACTGGTGGGTGAGAGAAATGGGTAGATGTTGGTCAAAGTGTACAAACTTCCAGTTATAAGGTGAGTAAGTTCTGGGGACCTAAAATACAACATGGTGACTATGGTTAACAGCGCCATATTATATACTTGAAAGTTGCTAAGACAAACCTTAAATGTTCTCACCACATGCACACAAACATTTAATTATGTGAGGCAATGGATAAACTAACCTTACTGTAGTAATCATTTCATAATACATACAGGTAACAAATCATCACATTATATACCTGAAACTTATACAATGTTATTTCTCAATTATATCTCAATAAAGTTGAAAATTTTTTTAATTAAGAAAATAAAAATTGGGCTTTCCTAGTGGCACAGTGGTTAAGAATCTGCATGCCAAACTTGCACAAGCCTCTTAGATAGCCTCATCCACCAAAGGGCAGACAGCAGAAGCAACAAGAACTACAATCCCGCAGCCTGTGCAACAAAAACCACATTCACAGAAAGATAGGCAAGATGAAAAGACAGAGGGCTATGTACCAGATGAAGGAACAAGAGGAAACCCCAGAAAAACAACTAAATGAAGTGGAGATAGGCAACCTTCCAGAAAAAGAATTCAGAATAATGATAGTGAAGATTATGATGCAGGACCTCAGAAAAAGAATGGAGGCAAAGACTGAGAAGATGCAAGAAATGTTTAACAGAGACCTAGGAGAATTAAAGAACAAACAAACAGAGATGAACAATACAATAACTGAAATGAAAACTACACTAGAGGAATCAATAGCAGAATAACTGAGGCAGAAGAACAGATAAGTGACCTGAAAGACAGAATGGTGGAGTTCACTGCTGCGGAACAGAATAAAGAAAAAAGAATGGAAAGAAATGAAGGCAGCCTAAGAGACCTCTCAGACGACATTAAATGCAACAACACTCGCATTATAGGGGTCCCAGAAGGAGAAGAGAGAGAGAAAGGACCCGAGAAAATATTTGAAGGGATTATAGTCGAAAACTTCCCTAACATGGGAAAGGAAATAACCACCCAAGTCCAGGAAGGGCAGTGAGTCCCATGCAGGATAAACCCAAGGAGAAAAACGCCAAGACACATAGTAATCAAATTGGCAGAAATTAAAGACAAAGAAAAATTACTGAAAGCAGCAAGGGAAAAACGACAAATAACATACAAGGGAACTCCCATAAGGTTAACAGCCCATTTCTCAGCAGAAACTCTACAAGCCAGAAGGGTGTGGCATGATACACTTAAAGTGATGAAAGGGGAAGAACCTACAGCCAAGATCACTCTAGCCGGCAAGGATCTCAATCAGTTTCGATGGAGAAATCAAAAGCTTTACAGACAAGCAAAAGCTGGGAGAATTCAGCACCACCAAACCAGCTCTACAACAAATGCTAAAGGAACTTCTCTAAGTGGGAAAGACAAAAGAAGAAAAGGACCTACAAAAACAAACCCAAAACAATTAAGAAAATGGTCATAGGAACATACATATCGATAACTACCTTAAACGTGAATGCATTAAATGCTCCAACCAAAAGACACAGGCTTGCTGAATGGATACAAAAACAAGACCCATATATATGCTGTCTACAAGAGACCCACTTCAGACCTAGGGACACATACAAACTGAAAGTGAGGGGATGGAAAAAGATATTCCATGCAAAAGGAAATCAAAAGAAAGCTGGAGTAGCAATACTCGTATCAGATAAAATAGACTTTAAAAGAAAGAATGTTACAAGAGACAAGGAAGGACACTACATAAAGATCAAGGGATCAATCCAAGAAGGAGATATAACAATTATAAATGTATATTCACCCAACACAGAAGCACCTCAATACATAAGGCAACTGCTAACAGCTGCAAAAGAGGAAATCGACAGTAACACAATAATAGTGGGAGACTTTAACACCTCACTTACACCAATGGACAGATCATCCAAAATGAAAATAAATAAGGAAACAGAAGCTTTAAATGACACAATAGACCAGATAGATTTAATTGATATTTATAGGACATTCCATCCAACAGCAGATTACACTTTCTTCTCAAGTGCACATGGAACATTCTTCAAGATAGATCACATCCTGGGTCACAAATCAAGCCTCAGTAAATTTAAGAAACTTGAAACCATATCAAGCATCTTTTCTGACCACAGTGCTATGAGAGTAGAAATGAATTACAGGGGAAAAGAACGTAAAAAACATAAACACATGGAGGCTAAACAATACATTCCTAAATAACCAAGAGACCACTGAAGAAGTCAAAGAGGAAATCAAAAAATACCTAGAGACAAATGACAATGAAAACGAGACGATCCAAAACCAATGGGATGCAGCAAAAGCAGTTCTAAGAGGGAACTTTATAGCTATACAAGCCTACCTCAAGAAACAAGAAAAATCTCAAATAAACAATCTAACCTTACACCTAAAGGAACTAGAGAAAGAAGAACAAACAAAACCCAAAGTTAGCAGAAGGAAAGAAATCATAAAGATCAGAGCAGAAATAAATGAAATAGAAACAAAGAAAACAATAGCAAAGATCAATAAAACTAAAAGCTAGTTCTTTGAGAAGATAAACAAAATTGATAAACCATTAGCCAGACTCATCAAGAAAAAGAGGGAGAGGACTCAAATCAATACAATTATTAATGAAAAAGGAGAAGTAACAACAGACACTGCAGAAATACAAAGCAGCCTGAGACTACTACAAGCAACTCTATGCCAATAAAATGGACAACCTACAAGAAATGGACAAATTCTTAGAAAGGTATAACCTTCCAGGACTGAACCAGGAAGAAATAGAAAATATGAACAGACCAATCACAAGTAATGAAATTGAAACTGTGATTAAAAATCTTCCAACAAGCAAAAGTCCAGGACCAGATGGCTTCACATGTGAATTCTATCAAACATTTACAGAAGAGCTAACACCCATCCTTCTCAAAGTCCTCCAAAAAATTGCAGAGGAAGGAACATTCCCAAACATAGCATAGAATGCTATGAGGCCACCATCACCCTGGTACCAAAACCAGACAAACATACTACAAAAAAAGGAAGATTACAGACCAATATCACTGATGAACATAGGTGCAAAAATACTCAGAAAAATACTAGTAAACATAATCCAACAACACATTAAAAGGATCATACACCACGATCAAGTGGGATTTATTCCAGGGATGAAAGGTTTCCTCAATATATGCAAATCAATCAATGTGATACACCATATTAACAAATTGAAGAAGAAAAACCATATGATCATCTCAATAGATGCAGAAAAAGATTTTGACAAAATTCAACACCCATTTATGATAAAAACTCTCCAGAAAGGGGGCATAGAGGGAACCTACCTCAACATAATAAAGGCCATATATGACAAACACACAGCAAACATCATTCTCAATGGTGAAAAACTGAAAGCATTTCCTCTAAGATCAGGAACAAGAAAAGGATGTCCACTCTCACCACTATTATTCAACATAGTTTTGGAAGTCCTAGCCATGGCAATCAGAGAAGAAAAAGAAATAAAAGGAATACAAATTGAAAAAGAAGAAGTAAAACTGTTACTGTTTGCAGATGACATGATATATACATAGAGAATCCTAAAGATGCCAACAGAAAAGTACTAGAGCTAATCAATGAATTTGGAAAGTAGCAGGATACAAAATTAATGCACAGAAATCTCTTGCATTCCTATACACTAATGATGAAAAATCTGAAAGAGAAATTAAGGAAACACTCCCATTTATCACTACAACAAAAAGAATAAAACACCTAGAAATAAACCTACCTAGGGAGACAAAAGACCTGTATGCAGAAAACTGTAAGACACTAATGAAAGAAATTAAAGATGATACCAACAGATGGAGACATATACCATGTTCCTGGGTTGGAAGAATCAATATTGTGAAAATGACTCTACTACCCAAAGCAATCTACAGATTCAATGCAATCCCTATCAAATTACCAATGGCATTTTTTATGGAACTAGAACAAAATATCTTAGTACTTGTATGGAGACACAATAGACCCCGAATAGCCAAAGCAGTCTTGAGGGAAAAAAAACGGAGATGGAGGAATCAGACTCCCTGACTTCAGACTATACGACAAAGCTACAGTAATCAAGACAATATGGTACTGGCACAAAAACAGAAACATAGATCAATGGAACAAGATAGAAAGCCCAGAGATAAACCCACTAACCTATAGTCAAATAATCTATGACAAAGGAGGTAACGATATACAATGGAGAAAAGACAGTCTCTTCAATAAGTGGTGCTGGGAAAATTGGACAGCTACATGTAAAAGAATGAAATTCGAACACTCCCTAACACCATACACAAAAGTAATCTCATAATGGATTAGTGACCTAAATGTAAGACTGGACACTATTAAACTCTTAGAGGAAAACCTAGGAAGAACACTCTTTGATAGATACCACAGCAAGATCTTTTTCCTAGAGTAATGGAAATAAAACCAAAAATAAACAAATGGGACCTAATGAAACCTCAAAGCTTTTGCACAGCAAAGGAAACCATAAACGAGATGAAAGACAACCCTCAGAATGGGAGAAAATATTTGCAAACAGATCAACGGACAAAGGATTAATCTCCAAAATATACAAACAGCTCATGCAGCTCAATATTAAGGAAACAAACAACCCAATCCAAAAATGGGCAGAAGACCTAAATAGACATTTCTCCAAAGAAGACATACAGATGGCCAAGAAGCACATGAAAAGCTGCTCAACATCACTAATTATTAGAGAAATGCAAATCAAAACAACAATGAGGTATCACCTCACACCAGTTAGAATGGACATCATCAGAAAATCTACAAACAACAAATGCTGGAGAGGGTGTGGAGAAAAGGAAACCCTCTTGCACTGTTGGTGGGAATGTAAATGGATACAGCCAGTATGGAGAACAGTATGGAGGTTCCTTAAAAAACTAAAAATAAAATTACCATATGATCCAGCAATCCCACTACTGGGCATATACCCAGAGAAAACCATAATTCAAAAAGACACATGCACCCCAATGTTCACTGCAACACTATTTACAACAGCCAGGTCATGGAAGCAACCTAAATGGCCATCGACATACAAATGAATAAAGAAGACATGGTAATATATACAATGGAATATTACTCAGCCATAAAAAGGAACGAAATTGGGTCATTTGTTGAGACGTGGATGGACCTAGAGACTGTCATACACGCGTATGTGGAACCTAGAAAAATGGTACAGATGAACCGGGTTGCAGGGCAGAAGTTGAGACCCAGATGTAGAGAACAACGTATGGACACCAAGGGGGGAAAGCTGCAGGGGGGTGGGGGTGGGGGTGTGATAAATTGGGCAATTGGGATTGACATATATACACTGATGTGTATAAAATGGATGACTAATAAGAACCTGCTGCATAAGAAAATAAAATTAAATTCAAAAATTAAAAAAAAAAGAAACTGCCTGCCAATACAGGGGACACGGTTTCGAGCCCTGGTCCAGGAACATCCCACATACCACAGAGAAACCAAGCCTGTGCACCACAACTACTGAGCCTGCGCTCTAGAGCCCGTGAGCCACAACTACTGAGCCCATGCACCACAGCTACTGAAACCTGCAAGCCTAGAGTCCATGCTCTGCAACAAGAGAAACCACCACAATAAGAAGCCTACACAACACAACAAAGAGTAGCCCCTGCTTGCCACAACTAGAGAAAGCCCACACGCAGCCACAAAGACCTAATGTGGCCACAAATAAAATAAATAAATAAATTTATTTTTAAAAATAAATAAAAAATAAAAACCACTGAAATCTACTATATATTGTATGTTTGCAATCTTTCCTCTAATTTTTTTAAAAAGCAAATTTAGCATGATGAACCTTCAAAATTTTCACAGTACAGTACAGTGCATCAGTACCAATATTTAGTGGATCTGTATTCAGTGGACTAAAAAGCTCCATAAGATCTACTACTTATTACACCATTATTATTGAGCCTCTGGGAGAGAAAAATCTGTAATGGAAACACAGACAATATCTAAGGTTCCTTTTCTGCTGTTTTTAGAGAGACAAGACAGTTACTCTTGAAATCAAATAAAAATTCAGGACAATAATATAAGAAATGTCTAAAGGCCATATAAATGTAGCCCTTGATAAGCTACTTTTTGAAGTTTAGTTCCTCTGTCTCAAACTAATCTTCAGGATTTATTGATTCCAAAAGCTACTCACATGCTGGAAATGTGCTACCTACTAACACTTCTACAAGAAAAAATATAAATGAGATTTCAGTGACCAGCTGGAAAAGAAAAAAAAAGAAAAAAGGGGGGAAAGGTATTATGTTAGCCTTCCAAACTCACAGCAGAAGAACCTAAAGTTTAAAAATGAACTTGAGTTTTTTCATAATGAATAGACTACTTTATCAAGGTCAGTCTTTTAAAAATAATTGCTACCACATATTCATTGAAGCCAATGAGCTAAGTGTAACATTAGCATCATTTTAAATGAATCATCTAACTTAATACTTATAATATATGGTATTATTAGCCCCATTCTTCTGATGAGTAAATCACTATATGCAAGTTCACATAGCTTGGAACAAGCTTTCAACTGAGGACTTTTTGACACAGAAGCCCAAGTCTTTCATACCTGCGAAAGAAATAAAGAATGCTTATTGCATTCATTTTGTACCTATATATCTTAAATGAAGGAGCAGTACACTGAGAATATATATAGATCATGAATTATCTCAATTCCCAGGGCTGCTATTATATCATTAAGCTATTATTGTTAACTTTCTGCTAACTACCAGAATATTGACTATTATAACTAAAATTTAAAAGAGGACTTCAATTTACAGACAAGTGAAGTCACACAGTATATGTGTGTGGTGACATCTCAAATTTGGGTATTGACTTTTACCTTTTCAGTATAACAGTTTATCAAATGACAGCATGGTGCTTAAAAGATTTTAATTATAGGCTGTTTTCAAGAGGCAAATGTCTTGGGAATTTTTCTCACTTCACTGTTCTTTAGCATAGTGTATACCCTATGGCTCATTTTCCCAGTTAATGATCAACTTGAGCAATATGTCTTTTTAATGTGAATATGAAAGTTGTGTTCTGCAAGATGATGATGACAGAACACAGCAACAAGCTTTTCATTCATTTATTTTTGCTAGCCTTTTTAAAATTAAAGTCATCTGACCAATAGTTTATGAAATTATTATTTAGAGCAAGAACCTTATTTATTTACTCCTGGGTAAGAAAATGAAAAAGTTAATAAAGTTCATAAAACTCCATTACCTAATGAACTCTAGTTCAATAATGCACAATAATGCACCACAGACTTACATACAAAGGGCCTTGCAAACACTTAACCATGAGTTAAATCAATCAAAATAAATACAGTTGCAACCACAAAATTGACTACATTGAAAATATGTATAACATTTCTGAGAATGTTTTCTCCATCCTGCTGGGTAAAAAAGTCACTGCTGTAAACAACTGTGGTTTTTCTTGTAATTTGGCAACAAAACAGTCAATATACAATACAGCTCTTCTTATTACAAATATATAGGCAGTCAATACGTATGTTGACTGATCAGTTTTACTTTTAAAAAGCTATTTCTGTGGCCCACTGTTGATCTGATTATAATAAACTTTATACCAGAAATAATCTTAACACAGTGTTTTTTTAGACCCTGTCAACAGTTAGTCTCCAAACAGATAGATCTTGATTGAATACTGTTTTCCTAATAGTGATAAGGAGGAAAGCTAAAGTAAACTTAGTCAAGCCTTTCTGTAGTACTTTAATTCCCTTCATTTAATATAATTACTACCATCTAGAAAAAGACAACCAAACTTTAACCTGTCACCAAAATAAAGATGTGATAAATTAGTTTCAAAATCCTGGAGGAGGAAATGAAATGGGCATGGAGGAAAAAATGATATTCCCTTGCTCCTATCTTCATAAAGTACTTCTTATTTATTTAATACAAAGATATTAGAAATTTCCAATAATATACCAGATTAAATTTAACAAAATTTGATTGTAAAAAATGTATTTCCAATGCTGTATATTCTAAAGTGACATGGTTCCATTTCTTAAACTGCCCTGTGCCTTAATATGTTCTTTAATTTATAAATATTTTAGTAAAATAAATCTGAAAAATTCGCCCTACAAAATCGCTTCTTAGAGTTTCCCAATGCCCATGAGTTCATTAAATGCCATTTACAATAACGGATTCAAGAAATAAATTTAATATTTGTTAAGCGCAGTGTTTCCTAAACTCATTTGATGTCAGAAAAGACCTTTTTTTCAAGTAATACCTATGAAACTCTCATATATCAAGTGGAACATCCTTTGGAAAAACACCAGATAAGAGAATATTATCTGTGTTTACAATTCAGATTAAGCAAGTTATAAAAATTAACACAATATTACATTTATATATTATAAAAAAATAATTAAAATACTATTTCTGGAATTTAAATCTTCAGTATATGAACTGAATAATGCAATGAATCAGGCAAAAGGGAAATAAAATTGAGGAAATACTACAGAATGTTAAATAAAAGTTACAGTGATTAAATATATGAGGGATAATTAAGAAATATGGTGATTAAGTCCAACACAAAACTAGCAGAAGTTCTAAAATCAGTTAACATAAGAAACAGAGAAGAAATCATCAGAGACATTAATAAAATAATATCCCTTAGCTGAACAAATATCTGAGTTTTGAGACTGAAATAGGTCCACAGAGTAATGTACAGAGTTCAAAGTGTTAAAAAAAGATTCATAGCGAAACATACGCTGATGAAATTTCAGAAACTTAAGTATAAGGCTTTCTAAAAAGATGTCAGAGCAGAAAAACAAGGGACCTACTAAGGAATCAGATGTGCATCTAACCCTTTACCAGAACTGCTGGATACTGGACGTCAACAGATTAATGCCTGATAAAAACTATTTTATACCAATAGTCTATACCCAGTCAGGTGACCAATTCTGTGAAAGAAGAAAAAAATGCAAATGCGAAGAAAATTTTCCCACCACATGTTCATATTTTTAAAATTCTATTAAAAGTATTTTTACAAAAAACTATTGCTTCAATTTATGTCAGAGTGTTCTGCCTATGGTTTCCTCTAGGAAGTTGTATAGTGTCCACTCTTAAACTAAGGTCTTTAATCCATTTTGAGCTTAGTTTTGTACATGGTGTTAGAGAACATTCTAATTTCATTCTTGTACATGTAGCTATCCAGTTTTTCAGCACCTCTTATTGAAGAGACTGTCTTTTCTCCACTATATATTCTTGCCTCCTTTGTCACAGATTAATTGACCGTGAGTATGTGGGTTTATTTCTGGGTTCTCTATCCTGTTCCATTGATCTATGTGTCTGTTTCTGTGCCAGTACCATACTGTTTTGATTACTGTAGCTTTGTAGTATAGTCGGAAAACAGGAAGCATGACTCTTCCAGCTCTGTTCTTCTTTCTCAAAATTGTTTTGGCTATTCGGGATCTTTTGTGCTTCCATACAAATTTTAAAATTATTTGTTCTAGTTCTGTGAAAAATGCCATTTGTAATTTCATAGGGATTGCACTGAATCTGCAGATTGCCTTGGGTAGTATGGTCATTTTAACAATATTGATTCTTCCAGTCCAAGAACACGATATATCTTTCCATCTGTTTCTGTCATCTTCAATTCCTTTCATCAATGTCTTCTAGTTTTTGGAGTACAGGTCTGCCTCTTCAGGTAGGTTTATTCCTAGGTATTTTATTCTCTTTGATGCAATGGTAAATGGGATTGTTTCCATAATTTCCCTTTCTGATATTTCATTGTTAGCATATAGAAATGCAACAGATTTCTGTATATTAATTTTGTACCCTGCAACTTTACCAAGTTCACTGATGAGCTCTAGTGGTTTTCTGGTGACACCTTTAGGATTTCCTATGTATAGTATCATGTCATCTGCAAACAGTGACAGTTTTTACTTCTTCCTTTCCAATTTGGATTCCTTTTATTATTATTTTTTTCTTCTCTGATTACCGTGGCTAGGACTTCCAAAACTATGTTGAATGAAAGTGGCAAGCATGGGCATCCTTG
>NW_028294110.1:0-35000 GCF_964341445.2 Mesoplodon mirus | reverse complement strand
TTCTGCTTTTTACACATTTTGCAGATATCCCTTTTGACTGGTTGGAGGTGATAATTCTTTGTAGTGCAGATTTGCATTGCCCGCTTGCTGGGTGGCCAAAAAGGGCGTATTCGTTTTCTCCTGAATATATACAGGAGAAAAGGAATACGCCCTTTTTGGCCAAGTGCATCATTATCGAATTTGTGCCCCTCTTCCTGTGATTTAAAGGCGATTCCAACATACCTCTTGAAATCTGTTTCTTGCTATTCTGCCTCGCTTTCAAGTCCGCCTCATTGCCTTCCATTAAACAGATATTTGGACGATAGTTGTCCTATATTTCTCTGCCAGTTTGTGAATTGCTGTTCCCCTGAGCTCCATTTTTCAACCCCTTTTTTTGTGAGTTGAATGCAAGTCCAAACTTTGGTTCAGGACCTATACTGGTGTCCGGTGGGTGGCTGAGACTTTGGTTAATTCTTCTTCCTGCCGGGAAATTAGAGTGACATATGCCCGTCCAAATGCCTAACAGATACTCTCTCATTGGTTCTCCCTCTTCCCTTTCATCCTCTGTCAAATTGGCAACCTGTGCGAACCAGGAGGTTAAAGGGGCTGTCTCTCCAAGTTGGGAGATTGATAGTAAAGCAGTTGGAAAGTCAAACCTGAGCACCAGGAGAGGGACTATTAGTTGAATTTTAGAGACATTTCATATTCACAGTGTGTCCATTCTCTAGGTTTCCCATACATGTTATAGCTGTAGTAATATTCCCTTCAACCTGGAGAGTTGGGACCCATGGAATGGGTGACACTCATTATTGCTTTAAAGGGTCTGCATTTGCTCACCCAATCTCACCAATCCTCTCAGTCCCAAGTATCCAGCCTTATGCCACATCCAGCTGTCATTGAACATAGGGTCATTTCAGGTTTCATCAGAGACCCTGAAGGAATTGTAAGAAATTTCGCTGTTTTTTTTATTTTTTTGTATTTGAAATTCCTTTTTATAGTGGGTTTGAGCTGATTCTCACTGTCATGTTTATGCCAGTCTAGACACACTTGATTCCCTTACGGAGACATATCAATACATACGTTTTAACATTCATACTAGTAAGATATATTACTCTGTGGTGAATATGGGGTGTTGAGTCCCTTTCACTGAGGAAAGTGTAGGTCTTGTCTATTCCGTATTTGGTTTTTGGAAAGGTACCTGTACTAATATCAAACTCTGATTTTATGCATCACCCCACCTCTCCTTCCCCCTTAAGCAGGCATAAGCGTGTTTTTTAAATGTGAGTCTCTCTTCTCTTTCCTAACTCAGTTCATGTGTAGCCATGTTTACAGGATCTTCATAAGTGATATCTTATGATAAGTTTCTTTTTCTGTGTGAATTATTTCACTTAGAATTATCGTACCTAAATCCACTCATTTTGTTGCTACTGGCCTTATGACATTGATTTCATGGCTGAGGGATATTCCATCGTACGTAAGTACCACAATTTCTTGAACTATTTTTGTCTTTCCTGGGATATTTATGGTGTACGCAAGTTGAGGTTTTTTTAAGCATTGCAGCCCTGAATTTTGGTGTCGATCTGTCTTATTTATTTTCAGTTTTCCCAAGGTATATTCCCTAGACTGGAAGTGCCCTTGGCTCTGTAGCTCTGTTGTTTACTTGTTTTAGGGAACACAATGCACTCCTCCAGAGAGGCAGTTGGCAATTTACATCCCGCCCATCAGCATAACAAGGCTCCCTGTTCTCCAGGGCCTGTCTTGCCTTTCTGGTTTTTACACTTTTTGCGGATGTCCCTTTTGACCGGTGGGAAGTGATACTTCTTTGTAGTGCCGATTTGCATTGCCCGCTTGCTTGCTTGTCCAAAAAGGGCATATGTGTTTTCTCCTGAATATATTCACGTGAAAACCCATATGCCCTTTATGGCCATTTCCATAATTTTCAAAGTTGTAATGCTTTTCCGGTGTTTAAAGTCGATTCCAATGTACCTCTTGAAATCTGTTTCATGCCATTCCTCCTCATTTTCCCTTCCGCCTCGTGGCTTTCCCTCAACAGATTTTTGGCAGCGAGTAGTCCTTTATAACTCTGCAGGTTAGTGAATTGCTGTGGCCCTGAGCTCCATTTTTCAAGTCGCGTTTTTGTGAGCTGACCGCAAATCAACAGTTTTGCTTCTAGACTTATACTGGTTCTGGGGGGCAGGCAGAGACTTTAGTTAATTCCTCTTTGTGACGGGAAATTAGAGAGTCATGTGGCCGTCCAAATGCCTACAGCTACTCTCTCACTGGTTCTCTCTCTTCCCTTATATCCTGTGCACAATTTGCCAACTGTGTGAACCAGGAGGTTATAGTGGCTGACTTTCCAAGTTGGGAGATTGATAGTAAAGCAGTTGGAATGTCAAACTGGAGTACAAGTAGAGTTTTAGAAACCTTTCACCATCAGGTGGTTTCCATTCTCTAGGTTCCCATACACGTTATAACTGTAGTGATATTCCCTTCTACCTGGAGAGTTGGGAACCATGGAATGGGGGGCAGGCATTATTGCTTTAAAGGGTCTGCATTTTTTCACCCAATCTCACCAATCCTCTCAGTCCCAAGTGACCAGCCTTATGCCACATCCAGCTGTCATTGTAGATACGGTCATTCCAGGTTTCATCAGAACCCCTGAAGGTATTGTGTAAGAATTTTACTGTTTTTATGTTTTGTTTTGAAATTCATTTTTATAGTGGGTTTGAGCTGATTCTCACTGCCATGTTTATGTCGTTCTAGACACACTTGGTTCCCTTATGGAGAAATATCAATACATAGGTTTTAAAATTCTTACTAGTCAGATATATTTCTCTGTGGGGAATAGGGATGTTGAGTTCCATTCACTGAGGAAGGAATAGGGCTTGTCTCTTCTGTTTTTGGATTATGGAACGGTACCTGTGCTAATATCAATCTTATGTTTTGTGCATCTCCCCACCTCTCTTTCCCCTTAAGCAAGCGTTAGATTGTTTTCTAAATCTGATACTCTGTTCTCTTCCCTAAATCAGTTCATATGTAGCCATGTTTACATTCCTTTTATAAGTGATATCTTATGACAGAATGCACCATGGCCGTTCTCATAATAATGCTCCATGTCCCCTGTCATCACAATGCACCATGCCCTGGTTATCACAATGCTCCATGTCCCTTGTCATCACAATTCTCCCCGTCCTTGTCATCACAATGCTACATGACACTTCTCATCAAAATGTTACATGCTCTTGTCATCACAATTCTCCATCCACTTGGCATTGCAATGCTCCATGCACTTGTCATCACAATGCTCCATGCACATGTCATCACAAAGCTCCATGCCCTTGTCATCACAATGCTCCATGACCCCTGTCATCACAATGCTCACTGACACCTGTCATCACAATGCTTCATGCCCCATGTCATTACAGTGCTCCATGATGCTCGACATCACAATTACCCAAGGTCTTTTCATCACAATGCTCATTGGCCAATATCATCACAATGCTCCATGACCACTGTCATCACAACACTCCATGACACCTGACAACACAATGATTCGGGACTCTTGTCATCACAGTGTTCCATTCCCTAGTCATCACACTGCTCCATGACACCTGTCATCACAATACTCCATGAACATTTTCAGCCCAATGTTCCATGACCCTTGTCATCACAATACTCCAAGCCATTGTCATCACAATGCTCCATTACCTTTCTCATCAGAATCCTCCATGACACTTGGCATCACAATGCTCCATGCCATTGTCATCACAATGGGCCATTACATATGTCATCACAATTATCCCTGACACCTGTCTTCACAATACTGCATGACCTGGTCATCACAGTGCTCCATGCCCTTGTCATCACAATGCGCCATTCCAACTGTCATCGCAAGAATCCTTGAAACTTATTAGACCAATGCTCCATGCCATTGTCATCACAATGCTCCATGCCCTTGTTATTACAATGCTCCATGACCCCTGTCATCACAATGCTCCATGACTCCAGTCATCACAGTGCTTCATGAACTTTGTCATCACAATTGTCCATGTCCTCATCATCAACAGTCTCTGTGACCTTTTTAACGACAATGCTCCATGAAGTTTTCATCACAATGCTCTTTGACCCTTGACATCACAATGCTCTATGCCTTTCTCAGCACAATGCTCCATGACCTTTGTCATCACAATGCACCATGCGCTTGTCAGCACAATGATCCATGACAGATGTCATCACAATGCACCATGCGCTTGTCATCACAGTGCTCCACAAACTTCTCATCACCATGCTGCATAAAACTTCTCATCACAGTGCTCCATGCACTTCTCATCAAAATGCTCTCTCACCACTGATATCCCAATGCTACATAACTATTGGTCACAATACCCCCTCACCCCTGTCATCACAATGTTCCATGACTCCTGTCATCACAATGATACATGCACTTATAATCACAATGTTCGATGACCCCTGCCATCACAATGTTCCATAACACCTGTCATCAAAATGCTCCATGACCCTTTTCATCAAAATGCTCCATGACACCTGACATCACAGTGTTCCATAAAACCTGTCATCAAAATGTTCCATGACATTTTTCATCAAATTGCTCCATGACCCTGTCATCAAATAGCTCCCTACTCATCACAATGCACAATGCCCGTGCCATCAGAATGCTCCATGACCTTTGTCATCACAAAGATCCATGACCCTTGGCATCACAATGCTACATTTCATTGTCATCACAATGCTCCATGAACTTTTCATCACAATGCTCTTTGACCCTTTTCATCACAATGCTCTATGCCTTTCTCAGCAAAATGCTCCATGACCCTTGTCATCACAATGCTCAATACACTTGTCATCAAAATGCTCCCTGACACTTGTTGTCTGTATGCTCCTTGAACCCTGTCATGACAAGGCTCCATGACTTTTCATCACAATGATCCATGCCCTTTTCATCACAATGCTCCAAGACTCATATAATCAAAATACTCCATGCCCTTGTCATCACAATGCTCAAGGATGCATGCCATCAAAAAGCTCCTTGGTCTTCTCCTCACAATGCTTCATGCCCTTGTCATCACAATGGTCCAAGACAACTGTAATCACAATGCTCCATGCCCCTTTTCATCAGTATGCTCCATGAGACTTTTCATCACAAGGCAACCATGGTTTTGTCATCACAATGCTCCAGGACCTTGTCATCACAATGCTTCTCGACCTTGTCATGAAAATATTCAATGGCACTTGTCATCACAATGCGCCATTCCAACTGTCATCACAATAATCCATGAAACTTATTAGACCAATGCTCCATGCCCTCATCATCACAATGCTCCATGCCCTTGTTATCACAATGCTCCATGACCCCTGCCATTACAATGCTCTGTGACTCCAGTCATCACAGTGCTTCATGACCTTTGTCATCACAATGGTCCATGCCCTCGTCATCATCAGTCTCTGTGAGCTTTTTAACCAAAATGCTCCATGAACTTTTCATCACAATGTTCTTTGACCCTTGTCATCACAATGCTCTATGCCTTTCTCAGCACAATGCTCCATGCCCCTTGTCATCACAATGCTCCATGCGCTTGTCAGCACAGTGCTCAAAGACACATGTCATCACAATGCTCCATAACCCCTGTCATCACAATGATCCGTGACTCCAGTCATCACAATGTTTCATAACGTTTGTCATCACAGTGGTCCATGCCCGTGTCATCACAAGTCTCTCTGACCTTTTTATACACAATCATCCATGAACATTTCATCACAATTCTCTTTGACCCTTGTCATCACAATGCTCCATGTCTTTGTCAGAACAATGCTCCATGACCATTGTCTTCACAATATGCAACGCGCATTTCATCACAACGGTCCACAACCTTGTCATTGCAATGCTCCATAAACCTTGTAATCACAATGCTCCATGCACTTCTCGTCAAAATGCTCTCTCACCAGAGATATCACAGTGTTCAGTCAATAGTCATCACAATGATCCCTCACCCCTGTAATCACAATGATCTATGACCCTGTCATCACACTGCTACATTCCTTTATCATCACAATGTTCCATGAATGCTGACATCACAATGTCCCATAACCCCTGTCATCAAAATGCTCCATGACCCTTTTCGTCCCAAAGCTCCAAGACACCTGACATCACAATGTTCTATAACCCCTGCCATCAAAATGTTCCATTACACTTTTCATCAAATTGGTGCATGACCCAGTCATCAAAATGCTCCCTGCCCTTCTCATCACAATGCCCCATGCGCTAGTCATAAAAAAGCTCCATGAATTGTCATCACAAAGCTCCATGACCCTTGGCATCACAATGCTCCATATCATTGTCATCACAATGCTCCATGAAAACACTCATTACATTACTCAATGCCCTTGTCATCAGAAGGCTCCATGACACTTGTCATCATAATGCTCGATGCCCTTCTCATCACAATGCTCCATGCCCTTGTCATTACATTCCTGCATGACCCATGTATCATAGTGTTCCGTGCCCTTGTCCTCAAAATGCTTCATGCGCACTCTCATCACAATAATCCATGAAACATTTCAGACCAATATTCCATGCCCTTCTCATCAAAATGCTCCATTACACCTGTCATAACAATGCACCATGACCCCTGCCATCACAATGTTCCACGGCCTAGTCATCACAAAGTTCCATGACACTTGTCATCACAATGCTCAAGACCACTGAAATAACAATGCTCCATGCCCTTGTCATCACAGAGCTCCATGACACATGTCATCAGAATGTTCCATGGCCTTCTCATTACAATGCTCCATGCCCTTGTCATCACAATGCTCCAAGACCCTTGTAATCACAATGATCCATGCCCCTTTTCATCTCAATGCTCCATGAACCCTGTCATCACAATGCACCATGCCCATCATCAAAATGCTTCAGGCTATTGTCATCACAATGTAATCAATATTCTCCATGACCTCTGTCATCAAAATGCTCCAAACCCTTGTGATCACAATGTTACATAACACTTATCATCAAAACACCCCATGACGCTCATCTTCACAATTATCCACGGTCTTCTCATCACAATGCTCCATGATCTTTGTCATCACAATGCTCAATACACTTGTCATCACAATGCTCCCTGACACTTGTCGTCAGTATGCTCCTTGAACCATGTTATGAAAAGGCTCCATGCTTTTTTCATCACAATGATCCATGCTCTTTTCATCACAATGCCCCAAGATCCCTGTAATAACAATGCTCCTTGCCCTTGTCATGAGAAAACTCCATGACGCATGTCATCAGAATGCTCCATGGCCTTCTCATCACAATGCTCCATGCCCTAGTCATCACAATGCTCCAAGACTCCTGTAATCGCAAAGCTCCATGCCCCTTTTCATCAGAATGCTCCATAAGACTTGTCATCACAAGTCTCCATGCTACTCTCATCACAATGCTCCAGGACCTTGTCATCACCATGCTCCATTCCCTTGTCATCACAATGTTCCATGACCCCTGTCATCACAATAATCCATTAATATTTTCAGCCCAATGCTCCACGACCTACTCATCACAATGCTCCATGGCCAATATCATCACAATTCTCCTTGACCACTGTCATCACAACACTCCATGACAACTGACAACACAATGATCCGGGACTCTTGTCATCACATTGCTCCATTCCCTAGTCATCGCAATGCTCCATGACCCATGTCATCACAACACTCCATGAACATTGTCAGCCAGTGCTCCATGACACTTGTCATCAAAATGATCCATGCCCTTGTCATCCCAATGCTCCATGACCCCTGTATTCACAATGCTCCGTGACACTTGTAATCACAGTGCTCCATGACACATGTCATCACAATGCTCCATTCCATTGTCAGCAAAATGCTACATGACCTTGTCATTACAGTGCTCTATGCGCTTGTCATCACAATACTCCATTTCCATTGTCATCACAATCCTCCATGAACCTTGGGATCACATTCCTTCATGCCCTTGTCGTCACAATGCTCCATGCTCCTTGAAATCAATATGATCCATGACCTCTGTCATCACAATGCTCCAAACCCTTGTGATCACAGTGTTCCATAACACTTGTCATCACAACGCTCCATGATGCCTGTCATCACAATACTCCATGCCCTTTTCATCACAATGCTCCATGACCTTTGTCATCACAATTCTCGATACACTTGTCATCACAATGCTCCCTGACACTTGTCATCAGAATGCTCCTTGAACACTGTCATGAAAAGGCTCCATGCCTTTTTCATCACAATGTGCCATGGCGTTTTCTTCACAATGCTCCATGCCATTGTCATCAAAATACTCCACAAGCTTGTCCTCAGAATGCTCCATGACCCTTGTCATCACAATTCACCATGCACTTGTCAGCACAATGCTCCCTGACCCTTATCATCACAGTGATCCAAGCCATTGTCATCACAATGGCCCATTACATATGTCATCACAATGCTCCCTAACACCTGTCTTCACAATACTGCATGACCTGGCCATCACAATGCTCCATGCCCTTGTCATAACAATGTGCCATTCCAACTGTCATCGCAATAATCCCTGAAACTTATTAGACAAATGATCCATTCCCTGGTCATCACAATGCTCCATGCCCTTGTTATCACAATGCTCCATGACCCCTGCCATCACAATGCTCTGTGACTCCAGTCCTCACAATGCTTCATGACCTTTGTCACCACAATGGTCCATGCACTCGTCATCATCAGTCTCTGTGAGCTTTTTAACCAAAATGATCCATGAACTTTTCATCACAATGCTCTTTGACCCTTGTCATCACAATGCTCTATGCCTTTCTCAACACAATGCTCCATGACAATTGTCATCACAATGCTCCATGCGCTTGTCAGCACAATGCTCCATGACACATGTCATCACAAGCTCCATGACCCTTGTCATCACAATGCTCCATGCACTTGTCAGCACAATGCTCATTGACACATGCCATCACAATGCTCCATGACCACTGTCATCACAATGCTCCGTGACTCCAGTCATCACAATGCTTCATAACGTTTGTCATCACAATGGTCCATGCCCGTGTCATCAAAATGCGCCATTCCAACTGTCATCACAATAATCCATGAAACATATTAGACCAATGTTCCATGCCCTTGTCATCACAATGCTCCATGCCCTTGTTTTCACAATGCTCCATGCGCTTGTCAGCACAATGCTCCATGACACATGTCATCACAATACTCCATGACTCCTGTCATCACAATGCTCCGTGACTCCAGTCATCTCAATGCTTCAAAACGTTTGTCATCAAAATGGTCCATTCCCGCGTCATGAAAAGACTCTGTGACATTTGTAACCACAATGCTCCATGAACATTTCATCACAATTCTCTGTGACCCTTGTCATCACAATGCTCCATGTCCTTGTCAGAACAATGCTTCATGACCATTGTCTTCACAATGTTCCACGCGCACTTCATCACAATGGTCCTCAACTTTGTCATTGCAATGCTCCATAAAACTTGTAATCACAATGATCCATGCACTTCTCATCAAAATGCTCTCTCGCCAGAGATATCAAACTGTTCCATCTCTAGTCATCACAATACTCCCTCACCACTGTAATCACAATGCTCCATTACACTGTCATCACACTGCTACCTCCCCTTATCATCACAAAGTTCCATGACCCATGACATCAAAATGCTCCATGACCCATTTCATCCCAAAGCTCCAAGAACCCTGACATCATAATGATCTATAACCCCTGCTATCAAAATATTCCATTACACTTTTAATCAAATTGCTGCATGAACCTGTCATCAGAATGCTCCCTGCCCTTCTCATCAGAATGCACCATGCCCTTGTCATCAAAATGCTCCATGTCTTGTCATCACAAAGCTCCATATCATTATCATCACAAAGCTCCATGAAACCACTCATCACATTGCTCCATGCCCTTGTCATCACAAAGCTCCATGACACATGTCATCACAATGCTCGATGTCTTTCTCATCACAATGCTCCATGTCCTTGTAATTACAATCCTGCATGACCCATGTATCATAGTGTTCCGTACCCTTGTCATTACAATGCTCCAAGACCACTCTCATCACAATAATCCATGAAACATTTCAGACCAATGTTCCATGCCCTTCTCATCACAATGCTCCATTACCCCTGTCATTACAATGCACCATGATAACTGCCATCACAAAGTTCCACGGCCTGGTCATCACAAAGTTCCATGACACTTGTCATTACAATGCTGGAGACCCCTGTAATCACAATGCTCCATGCCCTTGTCATTACAAAGCTCCTTGACGCATGTCATCAGAAAGTTCCACGGCCTTCTCATCACAATGCTCCATGCCCTTGTCATCACAATGCTGCAAGACCCCTGTAAACACAATGCTCTATCCCCCTTTTCATCTCAATGCTCCAAGAACCCTGTCATCACAATGCACCATGCCCATCATCATAATGCTTCAGGCAATTGTCATCACAATGAAATCAATATTCTCCATGACCTGTGTCATCATAATGCTCAAAACTCTTGTGATCACAATGTTCCATAACACTTATCATCACAACACGCTATGACGCTCATCATCACAAATATCCATGGTCTTCTCATCACAATTCTCCATTATCATTGTCATCACAATGCTCAATACACATGTCATCACAATGCTCCCTGACACTTGTCGTCAGTATGCCCATTGAACCCTGTAATGACAAGGCTCCATGCCTTTTTCATCACAATAATCCATGACCTTTTCATCACAATGCTCCAAGATCCCTGTAATCACAATGTTCCATGTCCTTGTCATCAAAAAGCTCCATGAGGCTTATCAGAATGCTTCATGTCCTTCTCATCACAATACTCCATGCCCTTGTCATCACAATGCTCCAAGACCCCTGTAATCACAATGCACCATGCCCCTTTTCATCAGAATGCTCCATGAAACTTGTCATCACAAGTCTCCATGGTCTTCTCATCACAATGCTCCAGGACCTTGTCATCACCATGCTCCATTCCCTTGTCATCACAATGCTCCATGACCCCTGTCATCACAAAAGTCCATGAACATTTTCAGCCCAATGCTCAACGACCTACTCATCACAATGCTCCATGGCCAATATCATCACAATGCTCCATGACCACTGTCATCACAACACTCCATGACAACTGACAACAAAATGATCTGGGACTCTTGTCATTACAATGGTCCAAGACCCTGGTAATCACAATGCTCCATGCCCCTTCTCATCAGTATGCTCCATGATACGTGTCATCACAAGGCTCCATAGATTTGTTATCATAATGCTCCAGGACCTTGTCATCAAAATGCTTCACGACCTTGTCATGAAAATTCTCAATGGCCCTTGTCATCATAATGCTCCAAGCCCTAGTCATCACAATGCTCCATTATATTTGTCCTCACAGTCCTCCATTACATTCGGCATCACAATGTTCCATGCCATTGTCATCACAATGGACCATGACATATATCATCACAATGGTCCCTGACAACTTTCTTCACAATAATCCATGACCTTCTCATCACAATGCTCCATGCCCTTGTCATCACAATGCACCATGCCCACTGTCATCACAATAATCTATGAAATTTGTTAGACGAATGCTCCATTCCCCTGTCATCACAATGCTCCAAGCTCTTGTCATTACAATGCTCCATGACCCCTGTCATCACAATGCTCCATGACTCCAGTCATCACAATGCTTCATAATGTTTGTCATCACAATGATCCATGCCAGTGTCATCACAAGGCTCTGTGACCTTTGTAACCACAATGCTCTATGAACATTTCATCACAATTCACTGTGACCCTTGTCATCACAATGCTCCATGTCTTTGTCAGAACTATGCTCCATGACCATTGTCATCACAATGTGCCATGCGCATTTCATCACAACGGTCCACAACCTTGTCATTGCAAGGCTCCATAAACGTTGTAATCACAATGGTCCATGCACTTCTCATCAAAATGCTCTCTCACCAGAGATATCACAATATTCCATCACTAGTCATCACAATACTCCCTCACCCCTGTAATAACAAGGTTTCATGACCCTGTCGTCACAGTGCTACATCCCCTTATCATCACAATGTTCCATGACCCCTGACATCACAATGTTCCATAACCCCAGTCATCAAAATGCTCCATGACCATTGTCAACACAATTCTCCATGGACTTGCCAGCACAATGCTCCGTGACCCTTGTAATCACAATGCTCCAAGCCATTGTCATCACAATGCTCCATTACCTTTGTCATCAGAATCCTCCATGACGCTTGTCATCACAGTGCTCCATGACAGCTGTCATCACAATTCTCCATGGCTTTGTCATCACAATGCTCAATACACTTGTCATCAAAATGCTCCCTGACACTTGTTGTCTGTATGCTCCTTGAACCCTGTCATGACAAGGTGCCATGCCTTTTTCATCACAATGATCCATGCTCTTTTCATCACAATGCTCCAAGACCCATGTAATCACAATGCTCCTTGCCCTTGTCATCACCAAGCTCAATGACGCATGCCATCAGAATGCTCCTTGGTCTTCTCCTCACAATGTTCCATGCCCTTGTCATCACAATGTTCCAAGACCCCTTTAATGACAATGCTCCATGCCCCTTTCATCAGTATGCTCCATGAGAATTCTCATCACAAGGCTCCATGGTTTTGTCATCACAATGCTCCAGGACCTTGTCATCACAATGCTTCTCGACCTTGTCAAGAAAATTTTCAATGGCCCTTTTCATCATAATGCTCCAAGCCTTAGTCATCACAATGTTCCATTATATTTGTCATCACAATCCTCCATTACTTTTGGCATCACAATGTCCATGCCATTGTCATCACAATGGACCATGACATATGTCATCACAGTGCTCCCTGACAACTGTCTTCACAATACTCAATGACATTCTCATCACAATGCTCCATGCCCTTGTCATCACAATGCACCATGCCCACTCTCATCACAATAATCTATGAAACTTGTCAGACCAATGATCCATGCCCCTGTCATCACAATGCTCCATGCCCTTGTAATCACAATGCTCCATGACCCCTGTCATCACAACGCTCCATGAAACTAGTCATCACAATGCTTCATAACGTTTGTAATCACAATGGTCCATGCCCGACTCATCACAAGGCTCTGTGACCTTTGTAACCACAATGCTCCATGAACTTTTCATCACAATTCTCTGTGACACTTGTCATCAAAATGCTCCATGTCTTTGTCAGAACAATGCTCCATGGCCATTGTCATCACAATGTGCCATGCGCATTTCATCACAACGGTCCAAAACATTTTCATTGCAATGCTCCATAAACATTGTAATCACAATGGTCCATGCACTTCTCATCCAAATGCTCTCTCACCAGAGATATCACAGTGTTCCATCACTAGTCATCACAATACTACCTCACCCCTGTAATAACAATGTTCCTTGGCACTGTCATCACAATGCTACATCCGCTAACCATCACAATATTCCATGACCCCTGACATCACAATGTTCCATAACCCCTGTCATCAAAATGCTCCATGACCCTCTTCATCCCAAAGCTCCAAGACCACTGACATCACAATGTTCTATAACCCGTGCCATCAAAATATTCCATTACACATTTCATCAAATTGCTGCATGACCCGGTCATCAAAATGCTCCCTGCCCTTCTCATCACAATGCACCATGCCCTTGTCATCATAATGCTCCATGACTTGTCATCACAAAGCTCCATGACCCTTGGCATCACAATGCTCCATTTCATTGTCATCACAATGCTCCATGAACCCTCTCATAATATTGCTCCATGCACTTGTCATCACAATGCTCCATGACACATGTCATCACAATGCTCGATGCCCTTCTCATCACAATGCTCCATACCCTGTCATTACATTCCTGCATGACCCATGTATTATAGTGTTCCGTACCCTTGTCATCACAATGCTCCATGCCCACTCTCATCACAATAATTCATGAAACATTTCAGACCAATATTCCATGTCCTTCTCATCACAATGCTCCATTACCCCTTTCACAACAATGCACCATGACCCCCGCCATCACAATGTTCCACGGCCTAGTCATCACATGGTTCCATGACAATTGACATCACCATGCTCAAGACGCCTGAAATCACAATGCTCCATGCCCTTGTCATCACAAAGCTCCATGATGCATGTCATCAGAATGTTCCATGGCCTTCTCATCACAATCCTCCATGCCCTTGTCATGACAATGCTCCAAGACCATTATAATCACAATGCTCCATGCCCCTTTTCATATCAATGCTCCATGAACCCTGTCATCACAATGCACCATGCCCATCAACATAATGCTTCAGGCTATTGTCATCACAATGAAATCAAAATGCTCCATGACCTCTGTCATCATAATACTCCGAACCCTTGTGATCACAAAGTTCCATAACACTTATCATCACAACACCCCATGACGCTCATCATCACAATTATCCATGGCCTCCTCATCACAGTGCTCTATGATTTTTGTCATCACAATGCTCAATACACTTGTCATCACAATGCTCCCTGACACTTGTCTTCAGTATGCTCCTTGAAACCTGTCATGACAAGGCTCCATGCATTTTTCATCACAATGATCCATGCCCTTTTCATCACAATGCTCCAAGACCCCTTTAATCACAATGTTCCATGACCTTTTCATCACAAAGCTCCTGGACGCATGTCATCAGAATGCTCCATGGCCTTCTCATCACCATGATCCATGCCCTTGTCATCACAATGCTCCAAGACCCCTGTAATCACAATGCTCCATGCCCTTTTTCAACAGAATGCTCCATGAGAATTCTCATCAAAAGTCTCCATGGTCTTCTCGTCAAAATGTTCCAGGACTTTGTCATCACCATGCTCCATTCGCTTGTCATCGCAATGCTCCATGACCAATATCATCACAATTCTCCATGACCACTGTCATCACAACACTCCATGACACCTGACAGCACAATGATCTGGGACTCTTTTCATCACAATGTTTCATTCCCTAGTCATCACTATGCTCCAGGACACTTGTCATCACAATGATCCATGCCCTTGTCATCCCAATGCTCCATAACCCCTGTATTCACAATGCTCCATGACGCTTGTCATCACAGTGCTCCATGACACCTGTCATCACAATGCTCCATGCCATTGTCAGCAAAATGCTTCATGACATTGTCATTACAATGCTCTATGTGCTTGTCTTCCCAATACTCCATTACCATTGTCATCACAACCCTCCATGAACCTTGGGATCACATTGCTTCATGCCCTTGTCATCACAAAGCCCCATGCTCCTTGAAATCAAAATGATCCATGACCTCTTTTATCACAATGCTCCAAGCCCTTGTGATCACAATGTTCCATAACACTTGTCATCACAACGCTCCATGATGCCTGTCATCACAATAATCCATGCCCTTTTCATCAAAATGCTCCATGATCTTTGTCATCACAATTCTCAATACACTTTTCATCACAATGCTCCCTGACACTTGTCATCAGAATGCTCCTTGAACCCTGTCACGGAAAGGCTCCATGCCTTTTTCATCACAATGCCTCATGCCATTTACATCACAATGCTCCATGCCATTGTCATCAAAATACTCCACAAGCTTGTCATCAGAATGTTCCATGACCCGTGTCATCACAAATCTCCATGTACTTGTCAGCACAATGCTCCCTGACCCTTGTCATCACAATGCTCCAAGCCATTGTCATCACAAAGCTCCATTACCTTTGTCATCAGAATCCTCCATGACACTTGGCATCACAATGCTCCATGCCATTGTCATCACAATGGGCCATGACATATGTCATCACAATGCTCCCTGACACCTGTCTTCACAATACTGCATGACCTGGTCATCACAATGATCCATGCCCTTGTCATCACAATGCGCCATTCCAATTCTCATCGCAATAACTCATGAAACTTATTAGACCAATGTTCCATGCCCTTGTCATCACCATGCTCCATGCCCTTGTTATCACAATGCTCCATGACCCCTGTCATCACAATGCTCCGTGACTCCAGTCATCACAATGCTTCATGAACTTTCTCATCACAGTGGTCCATGTCCTCGTCATCAACTGTCTCTGTGACCGTTTTAACAACAATGCTCCATGAATTTTCATCACAATGCTCTTTGACCCTTGTCATCAAAATGCTCTATGCCTTTCTCAGCACAATGCTCCATGACCCTTGTCATCACAATGCTCCATGCGCTTGTCAGCACAATGCTCCATGACACATGTCATCACAATGAAACATGCGCTTGTCATCACAGTGCTCCACAATATTGTCATCACAATGCTCCATGCACATCTCATCAAAATGCTCTCTCACCACTGATATCACAATGCTACATCACTATTTGTCACAGTACTCCCTCATCCCTCTCATCACAATTTTCCATGACTCCTGTCATCACAATGCTACATGCACTTATCATCACAATGTTCGATGACCCCAGACATCACAATGTTCCATAACATCTGTCATCAAAATGCTCCATGACCATTTTCATCAAAATGCTCCATGACCCCTGAAATCACAATGTTCCATAACACCTGTCATCAAAATGTTCCATGACACATTTCATCAAATTGCTCCATGATCCTGTCATCATAATGCTCCCTGCCCTTCTCATCACAATGCACAACGCACTTGCCATCAAAATGCTCCATGACCTTTGTCATCACAATGATCCATGACCCTTGGCATCACAATGCTCCATGTCATTGTCATCACAATGCTCCATGAACACTCTCATCACATTTCTCCATGTCCTTGTCATCACAAAGCTCCATGACACATGTCATCAGAATGCTCCATGGCCTTCTCATCACAATGTTCCATTCTCTTGCCATCACAATGCTCCTTTACCCCTGTCATAACAATACTCCATGACCCCTGCCATCACGATGTTCCATGGCCTTGTCATCACAAGGCTCCATGACCCTTCTCATCACAATGCTCCAAGAACCCTGTAATCACAATGCTCTATGCCCCTTTTCATCTCAATGATCCATGAACCCTGTCATCACAATGCACCATGCCCATCATCATAATGCTTCATGCTATTGTCATCACAATGAAAACAAAATGCTCCATGACCTCTGTCATAACAATGCTCCAAACCCTTGTGATCACAATATTCCATAACACTTGTCATCACAATGCCCCATGACGCTCGTCATCACAATTATCCATGGTTTTCTCATCACAATGCTCCATGACTTTTGTCATCACAATGCTCAATACACTTGTCATCAAAATGCTCCCTGACACTTGTTGTCTGTATGCTCCTTGAACCCTGTCATGACAAGGTTCCATGCCATTTTCATCACAATGATCCATGCCTTTTTCATCACAATGCTCCAAGACCCATGTAATCACAATGCTCCTTGCCCTTGTCATCACAAAGCTCAATGACGCATGCCATCAGAATGCTCCTTGGACTTCTCCTCACAATGTCCCATGCCTTTTTCATCACAATGTTCCAAGACTCCTGTAATCACAATGCTCTATGCCCCTTTTCATCAGTATGCTCCATGAGAATTCTCATCACAAGGCTCCATGGTTTGTCACCACAATGCTCCAGGACCTTGTCATCACAATGCTCCATTATATTTGTCATCACAATCCTCCATTACATTTGGCATCACAATGCTCCATGCCATTGTCATCGCAATGGACCATGACATATGTCATCACTATGCTCCCTGACACATGTCTTCACAATACTCCATGACCTTCTCATCACAATGCTCCATGCCCTTATCATCACAATGCACCATGCCCACTGTCATCACAATAATCTATGAAACTTGTCAGACCAATGCTCCATGCCCCTGTCATCACAATGCTCCATGCCCTTGTCCTCACAATGCTCCATGACCCCTGTCATCACAGCGCTCCGTGACTCCAGTCTTCACAATGCTTCATAACGTTTGTCATCACAATGTTCTATGCCCGACTCATCACAATGTTCCATGCCCGACTCATCACAAGGCTCTGTGACCTTTGTAACCACAATGCTCCATGAACTTTTCATCACAATTCTTTGTGACACTTGTCAACACAATGCTGCATGTCTTTGTCAGAACAATGCTCCATTACACATGTCATCACAATGCACCATGCACTTGTCATCACAGTGTTCCACAATCTTTTTATCACAATGCTCCATAAACCTTGTCATCACAATGCTCCATGCACTTCTCATCAAAATGCTCTCTCACCACAGATATCACAATGTTACATCACTATTCGTCACAATAATCCCTCAACCCTGTTATCATTATGTTCCATGACTCCTGTCATCACAATGCTACATGCACTTATCATCACATTGTTCGATGACCCCTGACATCACAATGTTCCATAACCGCTGTCATCAAAATGCTCCATGACCCTTTTCATTCCAAAGCTCCAAGACCACTGACATCACATTGTTCTATAACCACTGCCATCAAAATGTTCCATTACACATTTCATCAAATTGCTGCATGACCCGGTCATCAAAATGCTCCCTGCCCTTCTCATCACAACGCACCGTGCCCTTGTCATCAAAATGCTCCAAGACTTGTCATCACAAATCTCCATGAGCCTTGGCATCACAATGCTCCATGTCATAGTCATCACAATGCTCCTTGAATAATCTCATCACATTGCTCAATGCCCTTGTTATCACAAAGCTCCATGAAACTTGTCATCACAATGCTCGATGCCCTTCTCATCACAATGCCCCATGCCCTTGTCATTACAATCCTGCATGACCCATGTATCATAGTGTTCCGTACCCTTGTCATCACAGTGCTCCATGACCACTCACATCACAATAATCCATGAAACATTTCAGACCAATATTCCATGCCCTTCTCATCACAATGCTCCATTACCCCTTTCATAACAATGCACCATGACCCCCGCCATCACAATGTTCCACGGCCTAGTCATCACATGGTTCCATGACAATTGTCATCACAATTCTCAAGACCCCTGAAATCACAATGCTCCATGCCCTTGTCATCACAAAGCTCCATGAAGCATGTCATCAGAATGTTCCATGGCCTTCTCATCTCAATGCTCCATGCCCATGTCATCACAATGTTCCAAGACCATTGTAATCACAATGCTCCATGCCCCTTTTCATATCAATGCTCCATGAACCCTGTCATCACAATGCACCATGCCCATCATCATAATGCTTCAGGCTATTGTCATCACAATGAATTCAAAATGATCCATGACATCTGTCATCATAATACTGCGAACCCTTGTGATCACAATGTTCCATAACACTTATCATCACAACACCCCATGACGCTCATCATCACAATTATCTATGGCCTTCTCATCACAGTGCTCTATGACTTTTGTCATCACAATGCTCAATACACTTGTCATCAAAATGATCCCTGACATTTGTCTTCAGTATGCTCCTTGAAACCTGTCATGACAAGGCTCCATGCATTTTTCATCACAATGATCCATGCCCTTTTCATCACAATGCTCCAAGACCCCTTTAATCACAACGGTCCATGCCCTTGTCATCACAAAGCTCCTGGACGCATGTCATCAGAATGCTCCATGGCCTTCTCATCACCATGATCCATGCCCTGGTCATCACAATGCTCCAAGACCCCTGTAATCACAATGCTCCATGCCCATTTTCAACAGAATGATCCATGAGACTTCTCATCAAAAGTCTCCATGGTCTTCTCATCAAAATGTTCCAGGACTTTATCATCACAATGCTCCATTCGATTGTCATCGCAATGCTCCATGACCAATATCATCACAATTCTCCATGACCACTGTCATCAAAACACTCCATGACACCAGACAGCACAGTGATCCGGGACTCTTTTCATCACAATGTTCCATTCCCTAGTCATCACAATGCTCCAGGACACTTGTCATCACAATGATCCATGCACTTGTCATCCCAATGCTCCATGACCCCTGTATTCACAATGCTCCGTGACGCTTGTCATCCCAGTGCTCCATGACACCTGTCATCACAATGCTCCATGCCTTTGTCAGCAAAATGCTTCATGACCTTGTCATTACAATGCTCTGTGTGCTTGTCATTCCAATACTCCATTACCATTGTCATCACAACCCTCCATGAACCTTGGGATCACATTGCTTCATGCCCTTGTCATCACAATGCCCCGTGCTCCTTAAAATCAAAATTATACATGACCTCTCTCATCACAATGTTCCAAGCCCTTGTGATCACAATATTCCATAACACTTGTCATCACAACGCTCCAAGATGCCTGTCATCACAATACTCCATGCTCTTTTCATCAAAATGCTTCATGACTTTTGTCATCACAATTCTCAATACACTTGTCATCACAATGCTCCCTGACACTTGTCATCAGAATGCTCCTTGAACCCTGTCACGAAAAGTCTCCATGCCTTTTTCATCACAATGCCTCATGCCATTTACATCACAATGCTCCATGCCATTGTCATCAACATACTCCACAAGCTTGTCATCAGAATGTTCCATGACCCGTGTCATCACAAATCTCCATGCACTTGTCAGCACAATGCTCCCTGACCTTTGTCATCACAATGCTCCAAGCCATTGTCATCACAAAGCTCCATTACCTTTGTCATCAGAATCCTCCATGACACTTGGCATCACAATGCTCCATGCCATTGTCATCACAATGAGCCATGACATATGTCATCACAATGCTCCCTGACACCTGTCTTCACAATACTGCATGACCTGTTCATCACAATGATCCATGCTCTTGTCATCACAATGCTCCATTCCAAATCTCATCGCAATAACTCATGAAACTTATTAGACCAATGTTCCATGCCCTTGTCATCACCATGCTCCATGCCCTTATTATCACAATGCTCCATGACCCCTGTCATCACAATGCTCCGTGACTCCAGTCATCACAATTCTTTATGAACTTTCTCATCACAATGGTCCATGTCCTCGTCATCAACTGTCTCTGTGACTTTTTAACAACAATGCTCCATGAATTTTCATCACAAGGCTCTTTGACCCTTGTCATCAAAATGCTCTATGCCTTTCTCAGCACAATGCTCCATGACCCTTGTCATCACAATGCTCCATGCACTTGTCAGCACAATGCTCCATGACACATGTCATCACAATGAACCATGCGCTTGTCATCACAGTGCTCCACAATATTGTCATCACAATGCTCCATGCACTTCTAATCAAAATGCTCTCTCACCACTGATATCACAATGCTACATCAGTATTTGTCTCAGTACACCCTCATCCCTCTCATCACAATGTTCCATGACTCCTGTCATCACAATGCTACATGCACTTATCATCACAATGTTCGATGACCCCTGACATCAAAATGTTCCTTAACATCTGTCATCAAAATGCTCCATGACCTTTTTCATCAAAATGCTCCATGACCCCTGAAATCACAATGTTCCATAACACCTGTCATCAAAATGTTCCATGACACATTTCATCAAATTGCTCAATGACCCTGTCATCACAATGCTCCCTGCCTTTCTCATCACAATGCACAACGCACTTGCCATCAAAATGCCGCATGACCTTTGTCATCACAAAGTTCCTTGACCCTTGGAATCACAATGCTCCATGAACACTCTCATCACATTGCTCCATGCCCTTGTCATCGCAAAGCTCCATGACACATGTCATCAGAATGTTCCATGGCCTTCTCATCACAATGTTCCATGCCCTAGCCATCACAATGCACCATTACCCCTGTCATAACAATGCCCCATGACCCCTGCCATCACGATGTTCCATGGCCTTGTCATCACAAGGCTCTATGACCCGTCTCATCACAATAATCCAAGAACCCTGTAATCACAATGCTCTATGCCCCTTTTCATCTCAATGATACATGAACCCTGTCATCACAATGCACCATGCCCATCATCATAATGCTTCATGCTATTGTCATCACAATGAAATCAAAATGCTCCATGACCTCTGTCATAACAATTCTTCAAAACCTTGTAATCACAATATTCCATAACCCTTGTCATCACAATGCCCCATGACAATCGTCATCACAATTATCCATGGCCTTCTCATCACAATGCTCCATGACTTTTGTCATCACAATGCTCAATACACTTGTCATCAAAATGCTCCCTGACACTTGTTGTCTGTATGCTCCTTGAACCCTGTCATGACAAGGCTCCAAGCATTTTTCATCACAATGATCCATGCCTTTTTCATCACAATGCTCCATGCCATTGTCATCAAAATACTCCACAAACTTGTCATCAGAATGTTCCATGACACTTGTCATCAAAAATCTCCATGCACTTGTCAGCAAAATGCTCCCTGACCCTTGTCATCACAATGCTCCAAGCCATATTCATCACAATGCTCAATTATCTTTGACAGCAGAATCCTACATGACAATTGGCATCACAATTCTCCATGCCCTTGTCATCACAATGCCCCATTCCAAATGTCATCGCAATAATCCATGAAACATATTAGACCAATGTTCCATGCCCTTGTCATCACAATGCTCCATGCCCTTGTTATCACAATTCTCCATGACCCATGTCATCACAATGCTCCGTGACTCCAGTCATCACAATGCTTCATCGCATTTGTCATCACAATGGTCCATGCCCTCGTCATCAACAGTCTCTGTGACATTTTTAACCACAGTGCTCCATGAACTTTTCATCACAGTGCTCTTTGACCCTTGTCATCACAATGCTCTATGCCTTTCTCAGCAAAATGCTCCATGACACTTGTCATCACAATGCTCCATGAGCTTCTCAGCACAATGCTCCATGACACATGTCATCACAATGCTCCATGACTCTCGTCATCACAATGCTCCGTGACTCCAGTCATCTCAATGCTTCATAACGATTGTCATCACAATGGTCCATGCCCGACTCATCACAAGGCTCTGTGACCTTTGTAACCACAATGCTCCATGAACTTTTCATTGCAATTCCCTTTGACACTTGTCATCACAATGCTCCATGTCTTTGTCAGAACAATGCTCCATGACCATTGTCATCACAATGTGCCATGCACATTTCATCACAAAGGTCCACAATATTTTCATTGCAATGCTCCATAAACATTGAAATCACAGTGCTCCATGCATTTCTCATCAAAATGCTCTCTCACCAGAGATATCACATTGTTCCATCACTAGTCATCTCAATACTCCCTCACCCCTGTAATCACAATGTTCCATGACCCTGTCATCACAATGCTACAACCTCTTACCATCACAATGTTCCATGACCCCTGACATCACAATGTTCCATGAACCCTGTCATCAATACGCTCCATGACCCTTTTCATCCCAAAGCTCCAAGACCCCTGACATCACAATGTTCTATAACCCCTGCCATCAAAATGTTCCATTACAATTTCATCAAATTGCTGCATGACCCGGTCATCAAAATGCTCCCTGCCCTTCTCATCACAATGCACCATGCCCTTGTCATGAAAATGCTCCATGACTTGTCATCACAAAGCTCCATGACCTTTGGCATCACAATGCTCCATGTCATTGTCATCACAATGCTCCATGAACCCTCTCATAACATTGCTCGATGCCCCTGTCATCACAAAGCTCCATGACAATTGTCATCACAATGCCCGATGCCCTTCTCATCACAATGTTCCATGCCCTTGTCATTACAATCCTGCATGACCCATGTATCTTAGTGTTCCGTACCCTTGTCATCACAATGCTCCATGTCCACTCTCATCACAATAATCCATGAAACACTTCAGACCTATATTCCATTCCCTTCTCATCACAATGCTCCATTACCCCTTTCATAACAATGCACCATGACCCCCACCATCACAATGTTCCACGTCCTAGTCATCACATGGTTCGATGAAAATTGTCATCACAATGCTCAAGACCCCTGAAATCACAATGCTCCATGCCCTTGTCATCACAAAGCTCCATGACGCATGTCATCAGAAATGTCCATGGCCTTCTTATCACAATGCTCCATGCTCATGTCATCACAATGCTCCAAGACCCTTGTAATCACAGTGTTCCATGCCACTTTTCATCTCAATGCTCCATGAACCCTGTCATCACAATGCAACATGCCCATCATCATAATGCTTCAGGCTATTGTCATCACAATGAAATCAAAATTCTGCATGACCTCTGTCATCATAATGCTCCAAACCCATCTGATCACAATGTTCCATAACACTTATCATCACAACACCCCATGACGATCATCATCACAATTATCCATGGTTTCTCATCACAATGCTCCATGACATTCGTCATCACAATTCTCAATACACTTGTCATCACGATGCTTCCTGACACTTGTCGTCAGAATGTTCCTTGAACCCTGTCACGAAAAGTCTCCAGGCCTTTTTCATCACAATGTCCCATGCCGTTTTCATCACAAATCTCCATGCCATTGTCATCAAAATACTCCACAAATTTGTCATCAGAATGCTCCATGACCCTTGTCATCACAATTCTCCATGCACTTGTCAGCACAATGCTCCCTGACACTTGTCATCACAATGCTCCAAGCCATTGTCATCACAATGCTCCATTACCTTTGTCATCAGAATTCTCCATGACATTTGGCATCACAATGCTCCATGCCATTGTTATCACAATAGGCCATACATATGTCATCACAATGCTCCCTGACACCTCTCTTCACAATACTGCATAACCTGGTCATCACAATGCTCCATGCCCTTGTCATCAGAATGCGCCATTCCAAATGTCATCGCAATAATCCATGAAACTTGTCAGACCGATACTTCATGCCCCTGGCATCACAATGTTCCATGCCCTTGTTATCACAATGCTCCATTCCCTTCTCATCACAGTGCTCCATTACCCCTGTCATAACCATGCTCCATGACTCTGCGATCACAATGTTCCACGGCCTTGTCATCACAAGGCTCCATGCCCTTGTCATCACAAAGCTCCATGACGCATGTCATCAGAATGCTCCATGGCCTTCTCCTCACAATGCTCCATGCCCTTATCATCACAATGCTCCAAGACCCCTGTAATCACAATGCTCCATGCCCCTTTTCATCAGAATGCTCCATGAAACTTGTCATCACAAGTCTCCATGTTCATCTCATCACAATGCTCCAAGACATTTTCATCAGCATGCTCCCTTCCCTTGTCATCACAATGCTCCATGACCCCTGTCATCACAATTCTCCATGAACATTTTCAGGCCAATGTTCCATGACATTCTCATCACAATGCTCCATGACCAGTATCATCAAAATGCTCCATGATCACGGTATCACAACACTCCATGACACCTGACAACACAATGATCCGGGACTCTTGTCATCACAATGCTCCATGACCCCTGTCATCACCATACTCCATGAATATTTTCAGCCCAATGCTCCATGACCCTTGTCATCACAATGATCCATGCCCTTGTCATCCCAATGCTCCATGACCCCTCTATTCACAATGGTCCGTGACGCTTGTCATCACAGTGCTCCATGACACCTGTCATCACAATGCTCCATGCCTTTGTCAGCAAAATGCTACATGACCTTGTCATTACAATGCTCTATGCGCTTGTCATCACAATACCCATTTACCATTTTCATCACAATCATCCATGAACTTTGGGATCACATTGCTTCATGCCCTTGTCATCACAGTGCTCCATGCTCCTTGAAATCAAAATGATCCATGACCTCTGTCATCACAATGCTCCAAACCCTTGTGATCACAATGTTCCATAGCACTTGTCATCACAACGCTCCATGATGCCTGTCATCAAATACTCCATGCCTTTTTCATCACAATGCTCCACGACATTTGTCATCACAATTCTCAATACACTTGTCATCACAATGCTCCCTGATATTGTCGTCAGAATGTTCCTTGAACCCTTTCACGAAAATGCTCCATGCCTTTTTCATCACAATGACCCATGCCGTTATCATCACAATGCTCCATGCCATTGTCAACAAAATACTCCACAAGCTTGTCATCAGAATGTTCCATGACCCTTGTCATCACAGTGCTCCATGCACTTGTCAGCACAATGCTCCCTGACACTTGTCATCAAAATGCTCCAAGCCATTGTCATCACAATGCTCCATTACCTTTGTCATCAGAATCCTCCATGACACTTGGCATCACAATGCTCCATGCCATTGTCATCACAATGGGCCATTACATATGTCATCACAGTGCTCCCTGACACCTGTCTTCACAATACTGCATCACCTGGTCATCACAATGCTACATGCCCTTGTCATCACAATGCTCCATGCCCTTGTTATCACAGTGCTCCATGACCACTGTCATCACAATGCTCCGTGACACCAGTCATCACATTGATTCATGACCTTTATCATAACAATGGTCCATGCCCTCACCATCAACAGTCTCTGTGACATTTTAACCACAATGCTCAACGAACTTTTCATCACAATGCTCTTTGACCCTTGTCATCACAATGCTCTATGCCTTTCTCAGCACAATGCTCCATGCCCTCGTCATCAAAATTCTCCTTGACAGCTGTCATCACAATGCTCCATGACTACAGTCATCACAATGCTTCATAACATTTGTCATCACAATGGTCCATGCCCACGTCATCACAAGGTTCTGTTACATTTGTAACCACATTGCTCCAAGAACTTTTCATCACAATGCTCCGTGACTCTTGTCATCACAATCCTCCATGCCTTTGTCAGAAAATTGCGCAATGACCCTTGTCTTCACACTGTCACGCACTTTTCATCACAATGGTCTGCAAATTTGTCATTGCAATGCTCCATAAATATTGTAATCACTATGCTCCATGCCCTTCTCATCACAATGCTCCATTACCCCTGTCATAACAATGCTCCATGACCCCTGTCATCACAATGTTCCACGGCCTTGTCATCACAAGGCTCCATGACACTTGTCATCCGAATGCTCCAAGACCCCTTTAATCATAATAATCCATGCCCTTGACATCAAAAAGCTCCATGACACATGTCATCAGAATGTTCCATGAACTTCTCATCACAATGCTCCATGCCCGTTTCATCACTATGCTCCAAGACCCATGTGATCACAACGCTCCATGCCCCTTTTCATCTCAATGCTCCATGAACCCTGTCATCACAATGCATCATGCCCATCATCATAAAGCTTCCGGCTATGGTCAGCACAATGAAATCAAAATTCTCCATGACCTCTGTCATCACGATGCTCCATGACCCCTGTCATCACAATACTCCATGAATATTTTCAGCCCAATGCTCCATGACCTTTGTCATCCCAATTACCCATGCGCTTTTCATCACAATCCTCCCTCAGCCCTGTTATCACAATATACCATGACCCCTGTCATCACAATGCTACATCCCCTTATCAGCACAATGTTTCATGACCCCGATATCACAATGTTCCATAAACCCTGTCATCAAAATGCCCCCTGACCCTTTTCATCCCAAAGATCCATGACCCCTGGCATCACAAGGTTCTATAACCCCTGTCAACAAAATGTTATATTACAATTTTCATCATTTGCTGCATCACCCTGTCATCAAAATACTCCCTGCCCTTCTCATCACAATGCACCACACCCTTGTCAACAAAATGCTCCATGACCTTTGTCAACACAAAGCTCCATGACCTTTGGCATCACAATGCTCCATGTCATTGTCATCACAATGCTCCATGAACACTCTCATCACATTTCTCCATGCCCTTGTCATCACAAAGCTCCAAGACACTTGTCATCACAATGCTCGATGCCCTTCTCATCACAATGATCCATGCCCTTGTCCTTACAATCCTCCATGACCCACGTATCACAGTGTACCGTGCCCTTGTCATCACAATGTTCCATGCCCACTCTCATCACAATAATCCATGAAACATTTCAGACCAATGCTCAATGCCCTTCTCATCACAATGATCCATTACCTCTGTCATAACAATTCTCCATGATCCCTGCCTTCACAATGTTCCACAGCCTTGTCATCACAAGGCTCCATGACCCTTGTCATCACAATGCTCCAAGACCCCTGTAATCACAAAGCTCCATGCACTTGTCATCACAAAGGTCCATGACGCATGTCATCACAATGTTCCATGGACTTCTCCTCACAATGCTCCATGCCCTTGTCATCACAATGCTCCAAGACCCTTGTAAGCACAATGCTCCATGCCCCTTTTCATCAGAATGCTCCATGAGAATTGTCATCACAAGTCTCCATGGTCATCTCATCACAATACTCCAGGACATTCTCATCACCATGCTCCATTCCCTTGTCATCAGAATGCTCCATGAGACATGTCATCACAATAATCCATGAATATTTTCAGCCCAATGCTCCATGACATTCTCATCACAATGCTCCACGACCAGTATCATCACACTGCTCCATGACCACTGTCATCACAACACTCCATGACACCTGACAACACAATGATCCGGGTCTCTTGTCATCACAATTCTCAAAGACCCCTGTAATCACAATGCTTCATGATCCCTGTCATCACTATGCTCCATGCACTTGTCATCACAATTCTCCATGCACTTGTCATCACAATGCTCCCTGACCCATGTCATCAAAATGCTCCAAGCCATTGTCATCACAATATTCCATTACCTTTGTCATCACAATCCTCCAAGATACTTGGCATCACAATGTTCCATGCCATTGTCATCACAATTGGCCATTACATATGTCATCAAAATGCTCCCTGACACCTCTCTTCACAATACTGCATGACCTGGTCATCACAAAGCTCCATGCCCTTGTCATCAAAATGTGCCATTCCAACTTTCATCACAACAATCCATGAAATTTATTAGACTAATGTTCCATGCCCTTGTCATCACAATGCTCCATGCCTTTGTTATCACAATGCTCCCTGACTCCTGTCATCACAAAGCTCCGTGACTCCAGTCATCGCAATGATTCATGACCTCTGTCATCAAAATGGTCCATACCCTCGTCATAAACAGTCTCTGTGACCATTTTAACCACAATGCTCCATGAACTTTTCACCACAGTGCTCTTTGACCCTTGTCATCAGAATGCTCTATGCCTTTCTCAGCACAATGCTCCATGACCCTTGTCATCACAGTGCTCCATGCGCTTGTCTGCACAATGCTCCATGACACATGTCATCACAATGCACCATGCGCTTGTCATCACAGTGCTCTACAATCTTGACATCACAGTGTTCCATCCACTTCTCAACAAAATGCTCTCTCACCACTGATATCACAATGCTACATCACTATTTGTCACAATACTCCCTCACCCCTGGCATCACAATGTCCCATGACTCCTGTCATTACATTGCTATATGCACTTATCATCACAATGTTCGATGAACACTGACATCACAATGTTCCATAACATCTGTCATCAAAATATTCCATGACAATTTTCATCAAATTGCTCCATGACCCTGTCATCACAATACGCCCTGACCTTCTCAGCACAATGCACAACACCCTTGCCATCATAATGCTCCATGACTTTGTCATCACAAAATCCATGACCCTTGGCATCACATTGCTCCATGCCCTTGTCTTCACAAAGCTCCATGACACATGTCATCAGAATGCTCCATGCCCTTCTCATGCCAATGCTCCATGCCCTTGCCATCACAATGCTCCATTACAGCAGTCATAACAATGCTCTATGACCCCTGCCATCACGATGTTCCATGGCCTTGTCATCACAAAGCTCCTTGACCCTTCTCATCACAATGTTCCAAGAACACTTTAATCACAATGCTCTATGCCCCTTTTCATAACAATGATCCATGAACCCTGTCATCACAGTTCACCATGCCCTTCATCATAATGCTTCATGCTATTTTCATCACAATGAAATCAAAATGTTCCATGACCTCTGTCATAACAATGCTCCAAACCCTTGTGATCACAATATTCCAAAACACTTGTCACCACCATGCCCCATGACGCTCGTCATCACAATTATCAATGGTCTTCTCATCCCAATGCTCCATGACTTTGTCACCACAATGCACAATACACATGTCATCAAAATGCCCCCTGACCCTTGTTGTCTGTATGCTACTTGAACCCTGTCATGACAAGGCTCCATGCCTTTTTCATCACAATGATCCATGCCCTTTTCATCACAATGCTCCAAGACCCATGTAATCACAATGCTCCATGCCCTTGTCATCACAAAGTTCAATGACACATGCCATCAGAATGCTCCTTGGAATTCTTCTCACAATGCTCAATGCCCTTGTCATCACAATCTTCCAAGACCCTGGTCATCACAATGATCCATGCCCCTTTTCATCAGTATGCTCCATGAGAATTGTCATCACAAGGCTCCATGGTTTTGTCATCACAATGCTCCAGGACCTTGTCATCACAATGCTTCTCGACATTGTTATGAAAATTTTCAATGGCCCGTGTGAACATAATGCTCCAAGCCTTAATCATCACAATGCCCCATTATATTTGTCATCACAATTCTCCATTACATTTGGCATCATAATGATCCATGCCATTGTCATCGCAATGGACCATGACATATGTCATCACAATTCTCCCTGACACCTGTCTTCACATTACTCCATGAGCTTCTAATCACAATGCTCCATGCCCTTGTCATCACAATGCTCCATGACCCCTGTCATCACAATAATCCATGAACATTTTCAGCACAGTGCTCCACGACCAACTCATCACAATGCTCCATGGCCAATATCATCACAATGCTCCATGACCACTGTCATCAAAACATTCCATGACACCCGACAACACAATGATCCGGGACTCTTGTCATCACAATGCTCCATTCCCTAGTCATCACAATGCTCCATGACACCTGTCATCACAACACTCCATGAACATTTTCAGCCCAGTGCTCCATGAAACTTGTCACCACAATGATCCATGCCCTTGTCATCCCAATGCTCCATGACCCGTGTATTCACAATGCTCCGTGACGCTTGTCATCACAGTGCTCCATGACACATGTCATCACAATGCTCCATGCCTTTGTCAGCAAAATGCTACATGACCTTGTCATTCCAGTGCTCTATGCGCTTGTCATCACAATACTCCATTACCATTGTCATCACAATCCTCCATGAACCTTGGGATCACATTGCTTCATGCCCTTGTCATCACAATGCTCCATGCTCCTTGAAATCAAAATGATCCATGACCTCTGTCATCACATTTCTCCAAACCCTAGTGATCACTATGTTCCATAACACTTGTCATCACAACGCTCCATGATGCCTGTCATCACAATATTCCATGCCCTTTTCATCACAATGTTCCATGACCTTTGTCATCACAATTCTCAATACACTTGTCATCACAATGCTCCATGCGCTTGTCAGCACAATGCTCCATGACACATGTCATCACAATGCACCATGCACTTCTCATCACAATGCTGCTTAAAATATGTCATCACAATGCTCCATGCACTTCTCATCAAAATGCTCTCTCACCACTGATATCACAATGCTACATCACTAATTGTCACAGTACTCCCTCAACCCTGTCATCACAATGTTCCATGACTCGTGTCATCACAATGCTACATGCACTTATCATCACAATGTTCGATGACCCCTGACATCACAATGTTCCATAACACCTGTCATCAAATTGTTCCATGACACTTTTCATCAAATTGCTCCATGACCCTGTCATCAGAATGCTCCCTGCCTTTCTCATCACAATGCACAACGCCCTTGCCATCAAAATGCTCCATGACCTTCGTCATCACAAAGATCCATGACCCTTGGCATCACATTGCTCCATGCCCTTGTCTTCACGAAGCTCCATGACACGTCATCAGAATGCTCCATGGCCTTCTCGTCACAATGCCCCACGCCTTGCCATCACAATGCTCCATTACCCCAGTCATAAAAATGCTCCATGACCCCTGCCATCACGATGTTCCTTGGCCTTGTCATCACAAAGCTCCATGACCCTTCTCATCACAACGCTCCAATAACCCTTTAATCACAATGCTCTATGCCCCTTTTCATCTCAATGATCCATGAACCCTGTCATCACAATGCACCATGCCCATCATCATAATGCTTCTTGCTATTGTCATCACAATGAAATCAAAATGTTCCATGACCTCTGTCATAACAATGCTCCAAACCCTTGTGATCACAATATTCCAAAAAACTTGTCATCACAATGCCCCATGACGCTCGTCATCACAATTATCAATGGCCTTCTCATCACAATGCTCCATGACCTTTGTCACCACAATGTTCAATACACTTGTCATCAAAATGCTCCCTGATACTTTTTGTCTGTATGCCCCTTGAACCCTGTCAAGAAAAGTCTCCATGCCTTTTTCATCACAATGATCCATGCCCTTTTCATCACAATGCTCCAAGACCCATGTAATCACAATGCTCCATGCCCTTGTCATCACAAAGCTCAATGACGCATGCCATCAGAATGCTCCTTGGTCTTCTCCTCACAATGTTCATTGCCCTTGTCATCACAGTGTTCCAAGACCCCTGTAATCACAATTCTCCATGCCCCTTTTCATCAGTATGCTCCATGAGACTTGTCATCACAAGGCTCCATTCTTTGTCATCACAATGCTCCAGGACCTTGTCATCACAACGCTTCTCGAACTTATCATGAAAATTTTCAATGGCCCTTGTCATCATAATGCACCAAGCCCTAATCATCAAAAAGCTCCATTATATTTGTCATCACAATTCTCCATTACATTTGGCATCATAATGCTCCACGCCATTGCCATCGCAATGGACCATGACATATGTCATCACAATGCTCCCTGACACCTGTCTTCACAGTACGCCATGACCTTCTCATCACAATGTCCCATGCCCTTGTCATCACAATGCACCATGTCCACTGTCATCACAATAATCTATGAAACTTGTCAGACGAATGCTCCATTCCCCTGTCATCACAATGCTCCATGCCCTTGTTATCACAATGCTCCATGACCCCTGTCATCACAATGCTCCGTGACTCCAGTCATCACAATGCTTCATAACGTTTCTCATCACAACGGTCCATGCCCACGTCATCACAAGGCTCTGTGACCATTGTAACCACAACGCTCAATGAACTTTTCGTCACAATGCTCCGTGACCCTTGTCATCACAATGCTCCATGCCTTTGTCAGAGAAATGCTCCATGATGCTTGTCATCACAATGATCCATGCCCTTGCCATCCCAATGCTCCATGACCCCTGTATTCACAATGATCCTTGACACTTGTCATCACAGTGCTCCATGACACCTGTCATCACAATTCTCCATGCCTTTCTCAGCAAAATGCTACATGACCTTGTCATTACAATGCTCTATGCTCTTGTCATCACAATACTCCATTTCCATTGTGATCACAAGCCTCCATGAACCTTGGGATCACATTGCTTCATGCCCTTGTCATCACAATGCTCCATGTTCCTTGAAATCAAAATGATCCATGACCTCTCTCATCACAATGCTCCAAAACCTTGTGATCACAAAGTTCCATAACACTTGTCATCACAATGCTCCATGATGCCTGTCATCACAATACTCCATGCCCTTTTCATCACATTGCTCCATGACCTTTCTCATCACAATTCTCAATACACTTGTCATCACAATGCTCCCTGACACTTGTCATCAGAATTCTCCTTGAACCCTGTAACGAAGTGGCTCCATGCCTTTTTCATCACAATGACCCATGCCGTTTTCATCACAATGCTCCATGCCATTGTCATCAAAATACTCCACAAGTTTGTCATTAGAGTGCTCCATGACACTTGTCATCACAATTCTCCATGCACTTGTCAGCACAATGCTCCCTGACCCTTGTCATCACAATGCTCCAAGCCATTGTCATCACAATGCTCCATTACCTTTGTCATCAGAATCCACCATGACACTTGGCATCACAGTGCTCCATGCCATTGTCATCACAATGGGCCATTACATATGTCATCACAATGCACCATGACACCTGTCTTCACAATACTGCATGACCTGGTCATCACAATGCTCCATGCCATTGTCATCACAATGCTCCATGTCCTTGTTATCACAATGTTCCAAGACCCCTGTAATCAGAATGATCCATTCCCCTTTCATCAGTATGCTCCATGAGACTTGTCTTCACAAGGCTCCATGGTTTTCTCATCACAAAGCTCCAGGGCCTTGTCATCACAATTCTTCACGACCTTGTCATGAAAATCCTCAATGGCGCTTGTCATCATAATGCTGCAAGCCCTAGTCATCACAATGCTCCATTATATTTGCCATCACAGTGCTCCCTGCCATTGTAATCGCAATGGACCATGACATATGTCATCCCAATGCTCCCTGACACCTCTCTTCACAATATTCCATGACCTTCTCCTCACAATGCTCCATGCCCTTGTCATCACAATGCACCATGTCCACTGTCATCACAATAATCTATGAAACTTCTCAGACCAATGCTCCATGCCCCTGTCCTCAAAATGCTCCATGCCCTGGTTATCACAATGCTCCATTACCCCTGTACTCACAAGGCTCCTTGACTCCAGTCATCACAGTGATTCATAACGTTTGTCATCACAGCGGTCTATGCCCGCGTCATCACCAGGCTCTGTGTCCTTTGTAACCACAATGCTCCATGAACATTTCATCACAATTCTCCGTGACCCTTGTCATCACAATGCTCCATGCCTTTGTCAGAACAATGCTCCATGACACTTGTCATCGCAGTGTGCCACGCACTTTTCATCACAATGATCCACAACCTTGTCATTGCTATGATCCATAAACCTTGTAATCACAATGCTCCATGAATTTCTCATCCAAATGTTCTCTCACCTGAGATATCACAATGTTCCATCACTAGTTATCACAATGCCCCCTCACCCCTGTAATCACAGTGTTCCATGGCCCCTGTCATCA
>NW_028294111.1:0-35000 GCF_964341445.2 Mesoplodon mirus | reverse complement strand
GCCTGTGACCCGGGCAGGAGCCCATCCGCGTGTGTCCCAGGGACCCATCTGCCTGCGAACTTCGGTCACCTGGCAGGAAGCTACGATGCCCAGACCTATGCTTAGCTCTGCAGCGCGGTATACTGCACGGACACGTTCCACACACACTTCAAGTAAGAGGGCGGCCTGAGTGGAAAGGTGAGAGTTTGGGCAGCTGTGCAGACAAAGAAGGCGCCCTTTGGCCTGGGCCTAAAAGCTTCTGACACTCCACTGGGCCTGCCGGGCTCTGAGGGCCCTGCCCTGGGCCCCCTGCTCCCCTGCCCTTTGTTCAGTCACAGCAGAGATGGCCACACCCACTCCCTCAGTGAGGGCAGTGTTCCAACCTCCCTCAGCCCCGCCCCCTCTCCGCAGGTTACCATGGACTACAGAGGCTGCATTCTGAGGCCAGGGCGTTCCGAGAATGCCAAGGGCAGACATGATGACCTTAAATGATTTCCTCTTGTGTCAGTGTTGGTAAACTTTAGGAGCTAGGAAATGGTCCACTTTACAGAAATGTTCAAATTTACTGGCATTTCATATATTCTCTGCTCTAACATTGTCCTGACTCTTTCTGTATATTCTTTACTTATGTTTTGGTTTTCCTTAATCAAAATGTGTCTTTTAATTCTTTTCAAAGAAGATTCTTTGGACTTACTAAATCACCTCAATTTTATACGTTTTCTGTTGTATTAAGTTCTGCTCATAACTTTATTTATGTTTTCTCTATGTTCTCAGGGTTTATTGTTTTCATCTTATGATGTCAATTAAAACACTTGGTTATTCATTTTAATAAATCTTTTTACTTATAAAGATTTGAACTTTTGAAGATTCCAGCTTACTTGTACGTGTCTAAGGGTCAGGTCCTCTCCATTGTTGCTGGCCTAAGGCTTAGTTCACCATATAGCAATGTATATATTGACCTATTTTCCCCTCGACTTTCTGTGATTCCCTACATCTCACCTTTCTGTGCAGACAAGCCATTTGAAATACCCTTAACTTATTTCACAGCCAATAAGTCTTTGAAATACTGTGTATTTTTTAGAGAAATCTTCTTATATAATTAGGCAGAAAATCTGACCTGCCATAGTTTTCAAAACAGCATAATTTCACTCTTCTCAGTGATTAATCTGTTGTATTACACAACCTTGGAGTATTTAGCTTTATCAATGACATGTCCTTGAAAAATGTTTTAGAGATCCTACCAGTCTTTGAAAACATCCTTGTGCCTTGTTTCAGTTCCAGTTTTATGTATATTTTCTGCCTTGCACCCGATTATTCCTACATCTGATGGATGGCCTTGGGAATCTAATTCTGGTATTGATGGTTTTGGCTGATTGTCTCCCCTTGTAGCTGCTTTCTTCAATATTGTGAAAATTTAGATCATGAGCTCATGTTTAGCTAAACAGCTGACCTTGTAAGAGGCTTAGGTGTGAACGCTCGTAAGTTTCAGCAGGAAGTCGGCAAAGATTTATTTGTGTCCCTCCAATGAGTGGCCCGCAAGGACCCCGTTTGCTACAAGTGTTGGTCCAATACTCACTCTAGAGGCAGGGGACTCAGACAGGGCTGCTTTGCGGCCCCCGATCTGGGGCAGGGGCCGTGGGCGGCCTGTGACCCGCGCCGGAGCGTCTCCGCGTGTGTCCCAGGGACCCATCTGCCTGCGAACTTCGGTCACCTGGCAGGAAGCTACGATGCCCAGACCTATGCTTAGCTGTGCAGCGCGGTATACTGCGCGGACACGTTCCACACACACTTCAAGTAAGAGGGTGGCCTGAGTGGAAAGGTGAGAGTTTGGGCAGCTGTGCAGACAAAGAAGGCAACCTTTGGCCTGGGCCTAAAAGCTTGTGACACTCCACTGGGCCTGCCGGGCTCTGAGGACCCTGCCCTGGGCCCCCTGCTCCCCTGCCCTTTGTTCAGTCACAGCAGAGATGGCCACACCCACTCCCTCAGTGAAGGCAGTGTTCCAACCTCCCTCAGCCCCGCCCCCTCTCCGCAGGTTACCATGGACCACAGAGGCTGCATTCTGAGGCCAGGGCGTTCCGAGAATGCCAAGGGCAGACATGATGACCTTAAATGATTTCCTCTTGTGTCAGTGTTGGTAAACTTTAGGAGCTAGGAAATGGTCCACTTTACAGAAATGTTCAAATTTACTGGCATTTCATATATTCTCTGCTCTAACATTGTCCTGACTCTTTCTGTATATTCTTTACTTATGTTTTGGTTTTCCTTAATCAAAGTGTGTCTTTTAAATCTTTTCAAAGAAGATTCTTTGGACTTACTAAATCTCCTGAATTTTATACGTTTTCTGTTTTATTAAGTTCTTCGCATATCTTTATTTATCATTTTTCTATGTTCTCAGGGTTTATTGTTTTCATCTTCTGATGTCAATTAAAACACTTGGTTATTCATTTTAATAAATATTTTTACTTATAAAGATTTGAACTTTTGAAGATTCCAGCTTACTTGTACGTGTCTAAGGGTCAGGTCCTCTCCATTGTTGCTGGCCTAAGGCTTAGTTCACCATACAGGAATGTATATATTGACCTATTTTCCCCTCGACTTTCTGTGATTCCCTACATCTCACCTTTCTTTGCAGACAAGCCATTTGAAATACCCTTAACGTATTTCACAGCCAATAAGTCTTTGAAATAATGTGTATTTTTTAGAGAAATCTTCTTATATAATTAGGCAGAAAATCTGACCTGCCATAGTTTTCAAAACAGCATAATTTCACTCTTCTCAATGATTAATCTGTTGTATTACACAACCTTGGAGTATTTAGCTTTATCAATGACATGTCCTTGAAAAATGTTTTAGAGATCCTACCAGTCTTTGAAAACATCCTTGTGCCTTGTTTCAGTTCCAGTTTTATGTATATTTTCTGCCTTGCACCCGATTATTCCTACATCTGATGGATGGCCTTGGGAATCTAATTCTGGTATTGATGGTTTTGGCTGATTGTCTCCCCTTGTAGCTGCTTTCTTCAATATTGTGTAAATTTAGATCATGAGCTCATGTTTAGCTAAACAGCTGACTTTGTAAGAGGCTTAGGTGTGAACGCTCGTAAGTTTCAGCAGAAAGTCGGCAAAGATTTATTTGTGTCCCTCCAATGAGTGGCCCGCAAGGACCCCGTTTTCTACAAGTGTTGGTCCAATACTCCCTCTAGAGGCAGGGGACTCAGACAGGGCTGCTTTGCGGCCCCCGATCTGGGGCAGGGGCAGTGGGCGGCCTGTGACCCGGGCAGGAGCCCATCCGCGTGTGTCCCAGGGACCCATCTGCCGGCGAACTTCGGTCACCTGGCAGGAAGCTACGATGCCCAGACCTATGCTTAGCTGTGCAGCGCGGCATACTGCACGGACACGTTCCACACACACTTCAAGTAAGAGGGCGGCCTGAGTGGAAAGGTGAGAGTTTGGGCAGCTGTGCAGACAAAGAAGGCGCCCTTTGGCCTGGGCCTAAAAGCTTGTGACACTCCACTGGGCCTGCCGGGCTCTGAGGGCCCTGCCCTGGGCCCCCTGCTCCCCTGCCCTTTGTTCAGTCACAGCAGAGATGGCCACACCCACTGCCTCAGTGAGGGCAGTGTTCCAACCTCCCTCAGCCCCGCCCCCTCTCCGCAGATTACCATGGACTACAGAGGCTGCATTCTGAGGCCAGGGCGTTCCGAGAATGCCAAGGGCAGACATGATGTCCTTAAATGATTTCCTCTTGTGTCAGTGTTGGTAAACTTTAGGAGCTAGGAAATGGTCCACTTTACAGAAATGTCCAAATTTACAGGCATTTCATATATTCTCTGCTCTAACATTGTCCTGACTCTTTCTGTATATTCTTTACTTATGTTTTGGTTTTCCTTAATCAAAATTTGTCTTTTAATTCTTTTCAAAGAAGATTCTTTGGACTTACTAAATCACCTCAATTTTATACGTTTTCTGTTGTATTAAGTTCTGCTCATACCTTATTTATCTTTTCTCTATGTTCTCAGGGTTTATTGTTTTCATCTTCTGATGTCAATTAAAACACTTGGTTATTCATTTTAATAAATATTTTTACTTATAAAGATTTGAACTTTTGAAGATTCCAGCTTACTTGTACCTGTCTAAGGGTCAGGTCCTCTCCATTGTTGCTGGCCTAAGGCTTAGTTCACCATACAGCAATGTATATATTGACCTATTTTCCCCTCGACTTTCTGTGATTCCCTACATCTCACCTTTCTGTTCAGACAAGCCATTTGAAATACCCTTAACTTATTTCACAGCCAATAAGTCTTTGAAATAATGTGTATTTTTTAGATAAATCTTCTTATATAATTAGGCAGAAAATCTGACCTGCCATAGTTTTCAAAACAGCATAATTTCACTCTTCTCAATGATTAATCTGTTGTATTACACAACCTTGGAGTATTTAGCTTTATCAATGACATGTCCTTGAAAAATGTTTTAGAGATCCTACCAGTCTTTGAAAACATCCTTGTGCCTTGTTTCAGTTCAAGTTTTATGTATATTTTCTGCCTTGCACCCGATTATTCCTACATCTGATGTATGGCCTTGGGAATCTAATTCTGGTATTGATGGTTTTGGCTGATTGTCTCCCCTTGTAGCTGCTTTCTTCAATATTGTGTAAATTTAGATCATGAGCTCATGTTTAGCTAAACAGCTGACCTTGTAAGAGGCTTAGGTGTGAACGCTCGTAAGTTTCAGCAGAAAGTCGGCAAAGATTTATTTGTGTCCCTCCAATGAGTGGCCCGCAAGGACCCCGTTTTCTACAAGTGTTGGTCCAATACTCCCTCTAGAGGGAGGTGACTCAGACAGGGCTGCTTTGCGGCTCCCGATCTGGGGCAGGGGCAGTGGGCGGCCTGTGACCCGGGCAGGAGCCTCTCCGCGTGTGTCCCAGGGAACCATCTGCCTGCGAACTTCGGTCACCTGGCAGGAAGCTACGATGCCCAGACCTATGCTTAACTGTGCAGCGCGGTATACTGCGCGGACACGTTCCACACAGACTTCAAGTAAGAGGGCGGCCTGAGTGGAAAGGTGAGAATTTGGGCAGCTGTGCAGACAAAGAAGGCGCCCTTTGGCCTGGGCCTAAAAGCTTGTGACACTCCACTGGGCCTGCCGGGCTCTGAGGGCCCTGCCCTGGGCCCCCTGCTCCCCTGCCCTTTGTTCAGTCACAGCAGAGATGGCCACACCCACTCCCTCAGTGAGGGCAGTGTTCCAACCTCCCTCAGTCCCGCCCCCTCTCCGCAGGTTACCTTGGACTACAGAAGCTGCATTCTGAGGCCAGGGCGTTCCGAGAATGCCAAGGGCAGACATGATGACCTTAAATGATTTCCTCTTGTGTCAGTGTTGGTAAACTTTAGGAGCTAGGAAATGGTCCACTTGACAGAAATGTTCAAATTTACTGGCATTTCATATATTCTCTGCTCTAACATTGTCCTGACTCTTTCTGTATATTCTTTACTTATGTTTTGGTTTTCCTTAATCAAAGTGTGTCTTTTAATTCTTTTCAAAGAAGATTCTTTGGACTTACTAAATCACCTCAATTTTATACGTTTTCTGTTGTATTAAGTTCTGCTCATACCTTATTTATCTTTTCTCTATGTTCTCAGGGTTTATTGTTTTCATCTTCTGATGTCAATTAAAACACTTGGTTATTCATTTTAATAAATCTTTTTACTTATAAAGATTTGAACTTTTGAAGATTCCAGCTTACTTGTACGTGTCTAAGGGTCAGGTCCTCTCCATTGTTGCTGGCCTAAGGCTTAGTTCACCATACAGCAATGTATATATTGACCTATTTTCCCCTCGACTTTCTGTGATTCCCTACATCTCACCTTTCTTTGCAGACAAGCCATTTGAAATACCCTTAACTTATTTCACAGCCAAGAAGTCTTTGAAATAATGTGTATTTTTTAGAGAAATCTTCTTATATAATTAGGCAGAAAATCTGACCTGCCATAGTTTTCAAAACAGCATAATTTCACTCTTCTCAATGATTAATCTGTTGTATTACACAACCTTGGAGTATTTAGCTTTATCAATGAAATGTCCTTGAAAAATGTTTTAGAGATCCTACCAGTCTTTGAAAACATCCTTGTGCCTTGTTTCAGTTCCAGTTTTATGTATATTTTCTGCCTTGCACCCGATTATTCCTTCATCTGATGGATGGCCTTGGGAATCTAATTCTGGTATTGATGGTTTTGGCTGATTGTCTCCCCTTGTAGCTGCTTTCTTCATTATTGTGTAAATTTAGATCATGAGCTCATGTTTAGCTAAACAGCTGACCTTGTAAGAGGCTTAGGTATGAACGCTCGTAAGTTTCAGCAAAAAGTCGGCAAAGATTTATTTGTGTCCCTCCAATGAGTGGCCCGCAAGGACCCCGTTTTCTACAAGTGTTGGTCCAATACTCCCTCTAGAGGCAGGGGACTCAGACAGGGCTGCTTTGTGTCCCCCGATCTGGGGCAGGGGCAGTGGGCAGCCTGTGACCCGGGCAGGAGCCCCTCCGCGTGTGTCCCAGGGACCCATCTGCCTGCGAACTTCGGTCACCTTGCAGGAAGCTGCGATGCCCAGAACTATGCTTAGCTGTGCAGCGCGGTGTACTACGCGGACACGTTCCACACACACTTCAAGTAAGAGGGCGGCCTGAGTGGAAAGGTGAGAGTTTGGGCAGCTGTGCAGACAAAGAAGGCGCCCTTTGGCCTGGGCCTAAAAACTTGTGACACTCCACTGGGCCTGCCGGGCTCTGAGGGCCCTGCCCTGGGCCCCCTGCTCCCCTGCCCTTTGTTCAGTCACAGCAGAGATGGCCACACCCACTCCCTCATTGAGGGCAGTGTTCCAACCTCCCTCAACCCCGCCCCCTCTCCGCAGGTTACCATGGACTACAGAGGCTGCATTCTGAGGCCAGGGCGTTCCGAGAATGCCAAGGGCAGACATGATGACCTTAAATGATTTCCTCTTGTGTCAGTGTTGGTAAACTTTAGGAGCTAGGAAATGGTCCACTTTACAGAAATGTTCAAATTTACAGGCATTTCATATATTCTCTGCTCTAACATTGTCCTGACTCTTTCTGTATATTCTTTACTTATGTTTTGGTTTTCCTTAATCAAAGTGTGTCTTTTAATTCTTTTCAAAGAAGATTCTTTGGACTTACTAAATCACCTCAATTTTATTCGTTTTCTGTTGTATTAAGTTCTGCTCATACCTTATTTATCTTTTCTCTATGTTCTCAGGGTTTATTGTTTTCATCTTCTGATGTCAATTAAAACACTTGGTTATTCATTTTAATAAATCTTTTTACTTATAAAGATTTGAACTTTTGAAGATTCCAGCTTACTTGTACGTGTCTAAGGGTCAGGTCCTCTCCATCGTTGCTGGCCTAAGGCTTAGTTCACCATACAGCAATGTATATATTGACCTATTTTCCCCTCGACTTTCTGTGATTCCCTACATCTCACCTTTCTTTGCAGACAAGCCATTTGAAATACCCTTAACTTATTTCACAGCCAAGAAGTCTTTGAAATAATGTGTATTTTTTAGAGAAATCTTCTTATATAATTAGGCAGAAAATCTGACCTGCCATAGTTTTCAAAACAGCATAATTTCACTCTTCTCAATGATTAATCTGTTGTATTACACAACCTTGGAGTATTTAGCTTTATCAATGACATGTCCTTGAAAAATGTTTTAGAGATCCTACCAGTCTTTGAAAACATCCTTGTGCCTTGTTTCAGTTCCAGTTTTATGTATATTTTCTGCCTTGCACCCGATTATTCCTACATCTGATGGATGGCCTTGGGAATCTAATTCTGGTATTGATGGTTTTGGCTGATTGTCTCCCCTTGTAGCTGCTTTCTTCAATATTGTGTAAATTTAGATCATGAGCTCATGTTTAGCGAAACAGCTGACCTTGTAAGAGGCTTAGGTGTGAACGCTCGTAAGTTTCAGCAGAAAGTCGGCAAAGATTTATTTGTGTCCCTCCAATGAGTGGCCCGCAAGGACCCCGTTTTCTACAAGTGTTGGTCCAATACTCCCTCTAGAGGCAGGGGACTCAGACAGGGCTGCTTTGCGGCCCCCGATCTGGGGCAGGGGCAGTGGGCGGCCTGTGACCCGGGCAGGAGCACCTCCGCGTGTGTCCCAGGGACACATCTGCCTGCGAACTTCGGTCACCTGGCAGGAAGCTACGATGCCCAGACCTATGCTTAACTGTGCAGCGCGGTATACTGCGCGGACACGTTCCACACAGACTTCAAGTAAGAGGGCGGCCTGAGGGAAAGGTGAGAATTTGGGCAGCTGTGCAGACAAAGAAGGCGCCCTTTGTCCTGGGCCTAAAAGCTTTTGACACTCCACTGGGCCTGCCGGGCTCTGAGGGCCCTGCCCTGGGCCCCCTGCTCCCCTGCCCTTTGTTCAGTCACAGCAGAGATGGCCACACCCACTCCCTCAGTGAGGGCAGTGTTCCAACCTCCCTCAGCCCCGCCCCCTCTCCGCAGGTTACCTTGGACTACAGAGGCTGCATTCTGAGGCCAGGGCGTTCCGAGAATGCCAAGGGCAAACATGATGACCTTAAATGATTTCCTCTTGTGTCAGTGTTGGTAAACTTTAGGAGCTAGGAAATGGTCCACTTTACAGAAATGTTCAAATTTACTGGCATTTCATATATTCTCTGCTCTAACATTGTCCTGACTCTTTCTGTATATTCTTTACTTATGTTTTGGTTTTCCTTAATCAAAGTGTGTCTTTTAATTCTTTTCAAAGAAGATTCTTTGGACTTACTAAATCACCTCAATTTTATACGTTTTCTGTTGTATTAAGTTCTGCTCATACCTTATTTATCTTTTCTCTATGTTCTCAGGGTTTATTGTTTTCATCTTCTGATGTCAATTAAAACACTTGGTTATTCATTTTAATAAATCTTTTTACTTATAAAGATTTGAACTTTTGAAGATTCCAGCTTACTTGTACGTGTCTAAGGGTCAGGTCCTCTCCATTGTTGCTGGCCTAAGGCTTAGTTCACCATACAGCAATGTATATATTGACCTATTTTCCCCTCGACTTTCTGTGATTCCCTACATCTCACCTTTCTGTGCAGACAAGCCATTTGAAATACCCTTAACTTATTTCACAGCCAATAAGTCTTTGAAATAATGTGTATTTTTTAGAGAAATCTTCTTATATAATTAGGCAGAAAATCTGACCTGCCATAGTTTTCAAAACAGCATAATTTCACTCTTCTCAATGATTAATCTGTTGTATTACACAACCTTGGAGTATTTAGCTTTATCAATGAAATGTCCTTGAAAAATGTTTTAGAGATCCTACCAGTCTTTGAAAACATCCTTGTGCCTTGTTTCAGTTCCAGTTTTATGTATATTTTCTGCCTTGCACCCGATTATTCCTTCATCTGATGGATGGCCTTGGGAATCTAATTCTGGTATTGATGGTTTTGGCTGATTGTCTCCCCTTGTAGCTGCTTTCTTCATTATTGTGTAAATTTAGATCATGAGCTCATGTTTAGCTAAACAGCTGACCTTGTAAGAGGCTTAGGTATGAACGCTCGTAAGTTTCAGCAAAAAGTCGGCAAAGATTTATTTGTGTCCCTCCAATGAGTGGCCCGCAAGGACCCCGTTTTCTACAAGTGTTGGTCCAATACTCCCTCTAGAGGCAGGGGACTCAGACAGGGCTGCGTTGTGTCCCCCGATCTGGGGCAGGGGCAGTGGGCAGCCTGTGACCCGGGCAGGAGCCCCTCCGCGTGTGTCCCAGGGACCCATCTGCCTGCGAACTTCGGTCACCTTGCAGGAAGCTGCGATGCCCAGAACTATGCTTAGCTGTGCAGCGCGGTGTACTACGCGGACACGTTCCACACACACTTCAAGTAAGAGGGCGGCCTGAGTGGAAAGGTGAGAGTTTGGGCAGCTGTGCAGACAAAGAAGGCGCCCTTTGGCCTGGGCCTAAAAACTTGTGACACTCCACTGGGCCTGCCGGGCTCTGAGGGCCCTGCCCTGGGCCCCCTGCTCCCATGCCCTTTGTTCAGTCACAGCAGAGATGGCCACACCCACTCCCTCAGTGAGGGCAGTGTTCCAACCTCCCTCAGCCCCGCCCCCTCTCCGCAGGTTACCATGGACTACAGAGGCTGCATTCTGAGGCCAGGGCGTTCCGAGAATGCCAAGGGCAGACATGATGACCTTAAATGATTTCCTCTTGTGTCAGTGTTGGTAAACTTTAGGAGCTAGGAAATGGTCCACTTGACAGAAATGTTCAAATTTACTGGCATTTCATATATTCTCTGCTCTAACATTGTCCTGACTCTTTCTGTATATTCTTTACTTATGTTTTGGTTTTCCTTAATCAAAGTGTGTCTTTTAAATCTTTTCAAAGAAGATTCTTTGGACTTACTAAATCACCTGAATTTTATACGTTTTCTGTTGTATTAAGTTCTGCTCATACCTTATTTATCTTTTCTCTATGTTCTCAGGGTTTATTGTTTTCATCTTCTGATGTCAATTAAAACACTTGGTTATTGATTTTAATAAATCTTTTTACTTATAAAGATTTGAACTTTTGAAGATTCCAGCTTACTTGTACGTGTCTAAGGGTCAGGTCCTCTCCATTGTTGCTGGCCTAAGGCTTAGTTCACCATACAGCAATGTATATATTGACCTATTTTCCCCTCGACTTTCTGTGATTCCCTACATCTCACCTTTCTTTGCAGACAAGCCATTTGAAATACCCTTAACTTATTTCACAGCCAATAAGTCTTTGAAATAATGTGTATTTTTTAGAGAAATCTTCTTATATAATTAGGCAGAAAATCTGACCTGCCATAGTTTTCAAAACAGCATAATTTCACTCTTCTCAATGATTAATCTGTTGTATTACACAACCTTGGAGTATTTAGCTTTATCAATGACATGTCCTTGAAAAATGTTTTAGAGATCCTACCAGTCTTTGAAAACATCCTTGTGCCTTGTTTCAGTTCCAGTTTTATGTATATTTTCTGCCTTGCACCCGATTATTCCTACATCTGATGGATGGCCTTGGGAATCTAATTCTGGTATTGATGGTTTTGGCTGATTGTCTCCCCTTGTAGCTGCTTTCTTCAATATTGTGTAAATTTAGATCATGAGCTCATGTTTAGCTAAACAGCTGACCTTGTAAGAGGCTTACGTGTGAACGCTCGTAAGTTTCAGCAGAAAGTCGGCAAAGATTTATTTGTGTCCCTCCAATGAGTGGCCCGCAAGGACCCCGTTTTCTACAAGTGTTGGTCCAATACTCCCTCTAGAGGCAGGGGACTCAGACAGGGCTGCTTTGCGGCCCCCGATCTGGGGCAGGGGCAGAGGGCGGCCTGTGACCCGGGCAGGAGCCCCTCCGCGTGTGTCCCAGGGACACATCTGCCTGCGAACTTCGGTCACCTGGCAGGAAGCTACGATGCCCAGACCTATGCTTAACTGTGCAGCGTGGTATACTGCGCAGACACGTTCCACACAGACTTCAAGTAAGAGGGGGGCCTGAGTGGAAAGGTGAGAATTTGGGCAGCTGTGCAGACAAAGAAGGCGCCCTTTGGCCTGGGCCTAAAAGCTTGTGACACTCCACTGGGCCTGCCGGGCTCTGAGGGCCCTGCCCTGGGCCCCCTGCTCCCCTGCCCTTTGTTCAGTCACAGCAGAGATGGCCACACCCACTCCCTCAGTGAGGGCAGTGTTCCAACCTCCCTCAGCCCCGCCCCCTCTCCGCAGGTTACCTTGGACTACAGAGGCTGCATTCTGAGGCCAGGGCGTTCCGAGAATGCCAAGGGCAGACATGATGACCTTAAATGATTTCCTCTTGTGTCAGTGTTGGTAAACTTTAGGAGCTAGGAAATGGTCCACTTTACAGAAATGTTCAAATTTACTGGCATTTCATATATTCTCTGCTCTAACATTGTCCTGACTCTTTCTGTATCTTCTTTACTTATGTTTTGGTTTTCCTTAATCAAAGTGTGTCTTTTAATTCTTTTCAAAGAAGATTCTTTGGACTTACTAAATCACCTCAATTTTATACGTTTTCTGTTGTATTAAGTTCTGCTCATACCTTATTTATCTTTTCTCTATGTTCTCAGGGTTTATTGTTTTCATCTTCTGATGTCAATTAAAACACTTGGTTATTCATTTTAATAAATCTTTTTACTTATAAAGATTTGAACTTTTGAAGATTCCAGCTTACTTGTACGTGTCTAAGGGTCAGGTCCTCTCCATTGTTGCTGGCCTAAGGCTTAGTTCACCATACAGCAATGTATATATTGACCTATTTTCCCCTCGACTTTCTGTGATTCCCTACATCTCACCTTTCTTTGCAGACAAGCCATTTGAAATACCCTTAACTTATTTCACAGCCAATAAGTCTTTGAAATAATGTGTATTTTTTAGAGAAATCTTCTTATATAATTAGGCAGAAAATCTGACCTGCCATAGTTTTCAAAACAGCATAATTTCACTCTTCTCAATGATTAATCTGTTGTATTACACAACCTTGGAGTATTTAGCTTTATCAATGAAATGTCCTTGAAAAATGTTTTAGAGATCCTACCAGTCTTTGAAAACATCCTTGTGCCTTGTTTCAGTTCCAGTTTTATGTATATTTTCTGCCTTGCACCCGATTATTCCTTCATCTGATGGATGGCCTTGGGAATCTAATTCTGGTATTGATGGTTTTGGCTGATTGTCTCCCCTTGTAGCTGCTTTCTTCATTATTGTGTAAATTTAGATCATGAGCTCATGTTTAGCTAAACAGCTGACCTTGTAAGAGGCTTAGGTATGAACGCTCGTAAGTTTCAGCAAAAAGTCGGCAAAGATTTATTTGTGTCCCTCCAATGAGTGGCCCGCAAGGACCCCGTTTTCTACAAGTGTTGGTCCAATACTCCCTCTAGAGGCAGGGGACTCAGACAGGGCTGCTTTGTGTCCCCCGATCTGGGGCAGGGGCAGTGGGCAGCCTGTGACCCGGGCAGGAGCCCCTCCGCGTGTGTCCCAGGGACCCATCTGCCTGCGAACTTCGGTCACCTTGCAGGAAGCTGCGATGCCCAGAACTATGCTTAGCTGTGCAGCGCGGTGTACTACGCGGACACGTTCCACACACACTTCAAGTAAGAGGGCGGCCTGAGTGGAAAGGTGAGAGTTTGGGGAGCTGTGCAGACAAAGAAGGCGCCCTTTGGCCTGGGCCTAAAAACTTGTGACACTCCACTGGGCCTGCCGGGCAATGAGGGCCCTGCCCTGGGCCCCCTGCTTTCCTGCCCTTTGTTCAGTCACAGCAGAGATGGCCACACCCACTCCCTCATTGAGGGCAGTGTTCCAACCTCCCTCAGCCCCGGCCCCTCTCCACAGGTTACCATGGACTACAGAGGCTGCATTCTGAGGCCAGGGCGTTCCGAGAATGCCAAGGGCAGACATGATAACCTTAAATGATTTCCTCTTGTGTCAGTGTTGGTAAACTTTAGGAGCTAGGAAATGGTCCACTTGACAGAAATGTTCAAATTTACTGGCATTTCATATATTCTCTGCTCTAACATTGTCCTGACTCTTTCTGTATATTCTTTACTTATGTTTTGGTTTTCCTTAATCAAAGTGTGTCTTTTAATTCTTTTCAAAGAAGATTCTTTGGACTTACTAAATCACCTCAATTTTATACGTTTTCTGTTGCATTAAGTTCTGCTCATACCTTATTTATCTTTTCTCTATGTTCTCAGGGTTTATTGTTTTCATCTTCTGATGTCAATTAAAACACTTGGTTATTCATTTTAATAAATCTTTTTACTTATAAAGATTTGAACTTTTGAAGATTCCAGCTTACTTGTACGTGTCTAAGGGTCAGGTCCTCTCCATTGTTGCTGGCCTAAGGCTTAGTTCACCATACAGCAATGTATATATTGACCTATTTTCCCCTCGACTTTCTGTGATTCCCTACATCTCACCTTTCTTTGCAGACAAGCCATTTGAAATACCCTTAACTTATTTCACAGCCAATAAGTCTTTGAAATAATGTGTATTTTTTAGAGAAATCTTCTTATAGAATTAGGCAGAAAATCTGACCTGCCATAGTTTTCAAAACAGCATAATTTCACTCTTCTCAATGATTAATCTGTTGTATTACACAACCTTGGAGTATTTAGCTTTATCAATGACATGTCCTTGAAAAATGTTTTAGAGATCCTACCAGTCTTTGAAAACATCCTTGTGCCTTGTTTCAGTTCCAGTTTTATGTATATTTTCTGCCTTGCACCCGATTATTCCTACATCTGATGGATGGCCTTGGGAATCTAATTCTGGTATTGATGGTTTTGGCTGATTGTCTCCCCTTGTAGCTGCTTTCTTCCATATTGTGTAAATTTAGATCATGAGCTCATGTTTAGCTAAACAGCTGACCTTGTAAGAGGCTTAGGTGTGAACGCTCGTAAGTTTCAGCAGAAAGTCGGCAAAGATTTATTTGTGTCCATCCAATGAGTGGCCCGCAAGGACCCCGTTTTCTACAAGTGTAGGTCCAATACTCCCTCTAGAGGCAGGTGACTCAGACAGGGCTGCTTTGCGGCTCCCGATCTGGGTCAGTGGCAGTGGGCGGCCTGTGACCCTGGCAGGATCCTCTCCGCGTGTGTCCCAGGGAACCATCTGCCTGCGAACTTCGGTCACCTGGCAGGAAGCTACGATGCCCAGACCTATGCTTAACTGTTCAGCGCGGTATACTGCGCGGACACGTTCCACACAGACTTCAAGTAAGAGGGTGGCCTGAGTGGAAAGGTGAGAATTTGGGCAGCTGTGCAGACAAAGAAGGCGCCCTTTGGCCTGGGCCTAAAAGCTTGTGACACTCCACTGGGCCTGCCGGGCTCTGAGGGCCCTGCCCTTGGCCCCCTGCTCCCCTGCCCTTTGTTCAGTCACAGCAGAGATGGCCACACACACACCCGCAGTGAGGGCAGTGTTCCAACCTCCCTCAGCCACGCCCCCTCTCCGCAGGTTACCATGGACTACAGAGGCTGCATTCTGAGGCCAGGGCGTTCCGAGAATGCCAAGGGCAGACATGATGACCTTAAATGATTTCCTCTTGTGTCAGTGTTGGTAAACTTTAGGAGCTAGGAAATGGTCCACTTTACAGAAATGTTCAAATTTACTGGCATTTCATATATTCTCTGCTCTAACATTGTCCTGACTCTTTCTGTATATTCTTTACTTATGTTTTGGTTTTCCTTAATCAAAGTGTGTCTTTTAAATCTTTTCAAAGAAGATTCTTTGGACTTACTAAATCACCTGAATTTTATACGTTTTCTGTTGTATTAAGTTCTGCTCATATCTTTATTTATCTTTTCTCTATGTTCTCAGGGTTTATTGTTTTCATCTTCTGATGTCAATTAAAACACTTGGTTATTGATTTTAATAAATCTTTTTACTTATAAAGATTTAAACTTTTGAAGATTCCAGCTTACTTGTACATGTCTAAGGGTCAGGTCCTCTCCATTGTTGCTGGCCTAAGGCTTAGTTCACCATACAGCAATGTATATATTGACCTATTTTCCCCTCGACTTTCTGTGATTCCCTACATCTCACCTTTCTTTGCAGACAAGCCATTTGAAATACCCTTAACTTATTTCACAGCCAATAAGTCTTTGAAATAATGTGTATTGTTTAGAGAAATCTTCTTATAGAATTAGGCAGAAAATCTGACCTGCCATAGTTTTCAAAACAGCATAATTTCACTCTTCTCAATGATTAATCTGTTGTATTACACAACCTTGGAGTATTTAGCTTTATCAATGACATGTCCTTGAAAAATGTTTTAGAGATCCTACCAGTCTTTGAAAACATCCTTGTGCCTTGTTTCAGTTCCAGTTTTATGTATATTTTCTGCCTTGCACCCGATTATTCCTACATCTGATGGATGGCCTTGGGAATCTAATTCTGGTATTGATGGTTTGGGCTGATTGTCTCCCCTTGTAGCTGCTTTCTTCAATATTGTGTAAATTTAGATCATGAGCTCATGTTTAGCGAAACAGCTGACCTTGTAAGAGGCTTAGGTGTGAACGCTCGTAAGTTTCAGCAGAAAGTCGGCAAAGATTTATTTGTGTCCCTCCAATGAGTGGCCCGCAAGGACCCCGTTTTCTACAAGTGTTGGTCCAATACTCCCTCTAGAGGCAGGGGACTCAGACAGGGCTGCTTTGCGGCCCCCGATCTGGGGCAGGGGCAGTGGGCGGCCTGTGACCCGGGCAGGAGCCCCTCCGCGTGTCTCCCAGGGACACGTCGGCCTGCGAACTTCGGTCACCTGGCAGGAAGCTACGATGCCCAGACCTATGCTTAACTGTGCAGCGCGGTATACTGCGCGGACACGTTCCACACAGACTTCAAGTAAGAGGGCGGCCTGAGTGGAAAGGTGAGAATTTGGGCAGGTGTGCAGACAAAGAAGGCGCCATTTGGCCTGGGCCTAAAATCTTGTGACACTCCACTGGGCCTGCCGGGCTCTGAGGGCCCTGCCCTGGGCCCCCTGCTCCCCTGCCCTTTGTTCAGTCACAGCAGAGATGGCCACACCCACTCCCTCAGTGAGGGCAGTGTTCCAACCTCCCTCAGCCCCGCCCCCTCTCCGCAGATTACCTTGGACTACAGAGGCTGCATTCTGAGGCCAGGGCGTTCCGAGAATGCCAAGGGCAGACATGATGACCTTAAATGATTTCCTCTTGTGTCAGTGTTGGTAAACTTTAGGAGCTAGGAAATGGTCCACTTTACAGAAATGTTCAAATTTACTGGCATTTCATATATTCTCTGCTCTAACATTGTCCTGACTCCTTCTGTATATTCTTTACTTATGTTTTGGTTTTCCTTAATCAAAGTGTGTCTTTTAATTCTTTTCAAAGAAGATTCTTTGGACTTACTAAATCACCTCAATTTTATACGTTTTCTGTTGTATTAAGTTCTGCTCATACCTTATTTATCTTTTCTCTATGTTCTCAGGGTTTATTGTTTTCATCTTCTGATGTCAATTAAAACACTTGGTTATTCATTTTAATAAATCTTTTTACTTATAAAGATTTGAACTTTTGAAGATTCCAGCTTACTTGTACGTGTCTAAGGGTCAGGTCCTCTCCATTGTTGCTGGCCTAAGGCTTAGTTCACCATACAGCAATGTATATATTGACCTATTTTCCCCTCGACTTTCTGTGATTCCCTACATCTCACCTTTCTGTGCAGACAAGCCATTTGAAATACCCTTAACTTATTTCACAGCCAATAAGTCTTTGAAATAATGTGTATTTTTTAGAGAAATCTTCTTATATAATTAGGCAGAAAATCTGACCTTCCATAGTTTTCAAAACAGCATAATTTCACTCTTCTCAATGATTAATCTGTTGTATTACACAACCTAGGAGTATTTAGCTTTATCAATGAAATGTCCTTGAAAAATGTTTTAGAGATCCTACCAGTCTTTGAAAACATCCTTGTGCCTTGTTTCAGTTCCAGTTTTTTGTATATTTTCTGCCTTGCACCCGATTATTCCTTCATCTGATGGATGGCCTTGGGAATCTAATTCTGGTATTGATGGTTTTGGCTGATTGTCTCCCCTTGTAGCTGCTTTCTTCATTATTGTGTAAATTTAGATCATGAGCTCATGTTTAGCTAAACAGCTGACCTTGTAAGAGGCTTAGGTATGAACGCTCGTAAGTTTCAGCAAAAAGTCGGCAAAGATTTATTTGTGTCCCTCCAATGAGTGGCCCGCAAGGACCCCGTTTTCTACAAGTGTTGGTCCAATACTCCCTCTAGAGGCAGGGGACTCAGAGAGGGCTGCTTTGTGTCCCCCGATCTGGGGCAGGGGCAGTGGGCAGCCTGTGACCCGGGCAGGAGCCCCTCCGCGTGTGTCCCAGGGACCCATCTGCCTGCGAACTTCGGTCACCTTGCAGGAAGCTGCGATGCCCAGAACTATGCTTAGCTGTGCAGCGCGGTGTACTACGCGGACACGTTCCACACACACTTCAAGTAAGAGGGCGGCCTGAGTGGAAAGGTGAGAGTTTGGGCAGCTGTGCAGACAAAGAAGGCGCACTTTGGCCGGGGCCTAAAAACTTGTGACACTCCACTGGGCCTGCCGGGCTCTGAGGGCCCTGCCCTGGGCCCCCTGCTCCCCTGCCCTTTGTTCAGTCACAGCAGAGATGGCCACACCCACTCCCTCATTGAGGGCAGTGTTCCAACCTCCCTCAGCCCCGCCCCCTCTCCGCAGGTTACCATGGACTACAGAGGCTGCATTCTGAGGCCAGGGCGATCCGAGAATGCCAAGGGCAGACATGATGACCTTAAATGATTTCCTCTTGTGTCAGTGTTGGTAAACTTTAGGAGCTAGGAAATGGTCCACTTTACAGAAATGTTCAAATTTACTGGCATTTCATATATTCTCTGCTCTAACATTGTCCTGACTCTTTCTGTATATTCTTTACTTATGTTTTGGTTTTCCTTAATCAAAGTGTGTCTTTTAATTCTTTTCAAAGAAGATTCTTTGGACTTACTAAATCACCTCAATTTTATACGTTTTCTGTTGTATTAAGTTCTGCTCATACCTTATTTATCTTTTCTCTATGTTCTCAGGGTTTATTGTTTTCATCTTCTGATGTCAATTAAAACACTTGGTTATTCATTTTAATAAATCTTTTTACTTATAAAGATTTGAACTTTTGAAGATTCCAGCTTACTTGTACGTGTCTAAGGGTCAGGTCCTCTCCATTGTTGCTGGCCTAAGGCTTAGTTCACCATACAGCAATGTATATATTGACCTATTTTCCCCTCGACTTTCTGTGATTCCCTACATCTCACCTTTCTTTGCAGACAAGCAATTTGAAATACCCTTAACTTATTTCACAGCCAATAAGTCATTGAAATAATGTGTATTTTTTAGAGAAATCTTCTTATATAATTAGGCAGAAAATCTGACCTGCCATAGTTTTCAAAACAGCATAATTTCACTCTTCTCAATGATTAATCTGTTGTATTACACAACCTTGGAGTATTTAGCTTTATCAATGACATGTCCTTGAAAAATGTTTTAGAGATCCTACCAGTCTTTGAAAACATCCTTGTGCCTTGTTTCAGTTCCAGTTTTATGTATATTTTCTGCCTTGCACCCGATTATTCCTACATCTGATGGATGGCCTTGGGAATCTAATTCTGGTATTGATGGTTTGGGCTGATTGTCTCCCCTTGTAGCTGCTTTCTTCAATATTGTGTAAATTTAGATCATGAGCTCATGTTTAGCGAAACAGCTGACCTTGTAAGAGGCTTAGGTGTGAACGCTCGTAAGTTTCAGCAGAAAGTCGGCAAAGATTTATTTGTGTCCCTCCAATGAGTGGCCCGCAAGGACCCCGTTTTCTACAAGTGTTGCTCCAATACTCCCTCTAGAGGCAGGGGACTCAGACAGGGCTGCTTTGCAGCCCCCGATCTGGGGCAGGGGCAGTGGGCGGCCTGTGACCCGGGCAGGAGCCCCTCCGCGTGTGTCCCAGGGACACGTCTGCCTGCGAACTTCGGTCACCTGGCAGGAAGCTACGATGCCCAGACCTATGCTTAGCTGTGCAGCGCGGTATACTGCGCGGACACGTTCCACACAGACTTCAAGTAAGAGGGCGGCCTGAGTGGAAAGGTGAGAATTTGGGCAGCTGTGCAGACAAAGAAGGCGCCCTTTGGCCTGGGCCTAAAAGCTTGTGACACTCCACTGGGCCTGCCGGGCTCTGAGGGCCCTGCCCTGGGCCCCCTGCTCCCCTGCCCTTTGTTCAGTCACAGCAGAGATGGCCACACCCACTCCCTCAGTGAGGGCAGTGTTCCAGCCTCCCTCAGCCCCGCCCCCTCTCCGCAGGTTACCTTGGACTACAGAGGCTGCATTCTGAGACCAGGGCGTTCCGAGAATGCCAAGGGCAGACATGATGACCTTAAATGATTTCCTCTTGTGTCAGTGTTGGTAAACTTTAGGAGCTAGGAAATGGTCCACTTTACAGAAATGTTCAAATTTACTGGCATTTCATATATTCTCTGCTCTAACATTGTCCTGACTCTTTCTGTATATTCTTTACTTATGTTTTGGTTTTCCTTAATCAAAGTGTGTCTTTTAATTCTTTTCAAAGAAGATTCTTTGGACTTACTAAATCACCTCAATTTTATACGTTTTCTGTTGTATTAAGTTCTGCTCATACCTTATTTATCTTTTCTCTATGTTCTCAGGGTTTATTGTTTTCATCTTCTGATGTCAATTAAAACACTTGCTTATTCATTTTAATAAATCTTTTTGCTTATAAAGATTTGAACTTTTGAAGATTCCAGCTTACTTGTACGTGTCTAAGGGTCAGGTCCTCTCCATTGTTGCTGGCCTAAGGCTTAGTTCTCCATACAGCAATGTATATATTGACCTATTTTCCCCTCGACTTTCTGTGATTCCCTACATCTCACCTTTCTGTGCAGACAAGCCATTTGAAATACCCTTAACTTATTTCACAGCCAATAAGTCTTTGAAATAATGTGTATTTTTTAGAGAAATCTTCTTATATAATTAGGCAGAAAATCTGACCTTCCATAGTTTTCAAAACAGCATAATTTCACTCTTCTCAATGATTAATCTGTTGTATTACACAACCTTGGAGTATTTAGCTTTATCAATGACATGTCCTTGAAAAATGTTTTAGAGATCCTACCAGTCTTTGAAAACATCCTTGTGCCTTGTTTCAGTTCCAGTTTTATGTATATTTTCTGCCTTGCACCCGATTATTCCTACATCTGATGGATGGCCTTGGGAATCTAATTCTGGTATTGATGGTTTTGGCTGATTGTCTCCCCTTGTAGCTGCTTTCTTCAATATTGTGTAAATTTAGATCATGAGCTCATGTTTAGCTAAACAGCTGACCTTGTAAGAGGCTTAGGTGTGAACGCTCGTAAGTTTCAGCAGAAAGTCGGCCAAGATCTATTTGTGTCCCTCCAATGAGTGGCCCGCAAGGACCCCGTTTTCTACAAGTGTTGGTCCAATACTCCCTCTAGAGGCAGGGGACTCAGACAGGGCTGCTTTGTGTCCCCCGATCTGGGGCAGGGGCATTGGGCAGCCTGTGACCCCGGCAGGAGCCCCTCCGCGTGTGTCCCAGGGACCCATCTGCCTGCGAACTTCGGTCACAGGGCAGGAAGCTTCGATGCCCAGAACTATGCTTAGCTGTGCAGCGCGGTGTATTCCGCGTACATGTTCCACACACACTTCAAGTAAGAGGGCGGCCTGAGTGGAAAGGTGAGAGTTTGGGCAGCTGTGCAGACAAAGAAGGCGCCCTTTGGCCTGGGCCTAAAAACTTGTGACACTCCACTGGGCCTGCCGGGCTCTGAGGGCCCTGCCCTGGGCCCCCTGCTCCCCTGCCCTTTGTTCAGTCACTGCAGAGATGGCCACACCCACTCCCTCAGTGAGGGCAGTGTTCCAACCTCCCTCAGCCCCGCCCCCTCTCTGCAGGTTACCATGGACTACAGAGGCTGCATTCTGAGGCCAGGGCGTTCCGAGAATGCCAAGGGCAGACATGATGACCTTAAATGATTTCCTCTTGTGTCAGTGTTGGTAAACTTTAGGAGCTAGGAAATGGTCCACTTTACAGAAATGTTCAAATTTACTGGCATTTCATATATTCTCTGCTCTAACATTGTCCTGACTCTTTCTGTATATTCTTTACTTATGTTTTGGTTTTCCTTAATCAAAGTGTGTCTTTTAATTCTTTTCAAAGAAGATTCTTTGGACTTACTAAATCACCTGAATTTTATACGTTTTCTGTTGTATTAAGTTCTGCTCATATCTTTATTTATCTTTTCTCTATGTTCTCAGGGTTTATTGTTTTCATCTTCTGATGTCAATTAAAACACTTGGTTATTCATTTTAATAAATCTTTGTACTTATAAAGATTTGAACTTTTGAAGATTCCAGCTTACTTGTACGTGTCTAAGGGTCAGGTCCTCTCCATTGTTGCTGGCCTAAGGCTTAGTTCAAAATACAGCAATGTATATATTGACCTATTTTCCCCTCGACTTTCTGTGATTCCCTATATCTCACCTTTCTTTGCAGACAAGCCATTTGAAATACCCTTAACTTAATTCACAGCCAATAAGTCTTTGAAATAATGTGTATTTTTTAGAGAAATCTTCTTATATAATTAGGCAGAAAATCTGACCTGCCATAGTTTTCACAACAGCATAATTTCACTCTTCTCAATGATTAATCTGTTGTATTACACAACCTTGGAGTATTTAGCTTTATCAATGACATGTCCTTGAAAAATGTTTTAGAGATCCTACCAGTCTTTGAAAACATCCTTGTGCCTTGTTTCAGTTCCAGTTTTATGTATATTTTCTGCCTTGCACCCGATTATTCCTACATCTGATGGATGGCCTTGGGAATCTAATTCTGGTATTGATGGTTTTGGCTGATTGTCTCCCCTTGTAGCTGCTTTCTTCATTATTGTGTAAATTTAGATCATGAGCTCATGTTTAGCTAAACAGGTGACCTTGTAAGAGGCTGAGGTGTGAACGCTCGTAAGTTTCAGCAGAAAGTCGGCAAAGATTTATTTGTGACCCTCAAATGAGTGGCCCGCAAGGACCCCGTTTTCTACAAGTGTTGGTCCAATACTCCCTCTAGAGGCAGGGGACTCAGACAGGGCTGCTTTGCGGCCCCCAATCTGGGGCAGGGGCAGTGGGCGGCCTGTGACCCGGGCAGGAGCCTCTCCGCGTGTGTCCCAGTGACCCATCTGCCTGCGAATTTCGGTCACCGGGCAGGAAGCTACGATGCCCAGAACTATGCTTAGCTGTGCAGAGCGGTGTACTGCGAGGACACGTTTCACACACACTTCAAGTAAGAGGGCGGCCTGAGTGGAAAGGTGAGAGTTTGGGCAGCTGTGCAGACAAAGAAGGCGCCCTTTGGCCTGGGCCTAAAAACTTGTGACACTCCACTGGGCCTGCCGGGCTCTGAGGGCCCTGCCCTGGGCCCCCTGCTCCCCTGCCCTTTGTTCAGTCACTGCAGAGATGGCCACACCCACTCCCTCAGTGAGGGCAGTGTTCCAAGCTCCCTCAGCCCCGCCCCCTCTCTGCAGGTTACCATGGACTACAGAGGCTGCATTCTGAGGCCAGGGCGTTCCGAGAATGCCAATGGCAGACATAATGACCTTAAATGATTTCCTCTTGTGTCAGTGTTGGTAAACTTTAGGAGCTAGGAAATGGTCCACTTGACAGAAATGTTCAAATTTACTGACATTTCATATATTCTCTGCTCTAACATTGTCCTGACTCTTTCTGTATATTCTTTACTTATGTTTTGGTTTTCCTTAATCAAAGTGTGACATTTAATTCTTTTCAAAGAAGATTCTTTGGACTTACTAAATCACCTGAATTTTATACGTTTTCTGTTGTATTAAGTTCTGCTCATATCTTTATTTATCTTTTCTCTGTGTTCTCAGGGTTTATTGTTTTCATCTTCTGATGTCAATTAAAACACTTGGTTATTCATTTTAATAAATCTTTTTACTTATAAAGATTTGAACTTTTGAAGATTCCACCTTACTTGTCCGTGTCTAAGGGTCAGGTCCTCTCCATTGTTGCTGGCCTAAGGCTTAGTTCACCATACAGCAATGTATATATGGACCTATTTTCCCCTCGACTTTCTGTGATTCCCCACATCTCACCTTTCTTTGCAGACAAGCCATTTGAAATACCCTTAACTTATTTCACAGCCAATAAGTCTTTGAAATAATGTGTATTTTTTAGAGAAATCTTCTTATATAATTAGGCAGAAAATCTGACCTGCCATAGTTTTCAAAACAGCATAAATTCACTCTTCTCAATGATTAATCTGTTGTATTACACAACCTTGGAGTATCTAGCTTTATCAATGACATGTCCTTGAAAAATGTTTTAGAGATCCTACCAGTCTTTGAAAACATCCTTGTGCCTTGTTTCAGTTCCAGTTTTATGTATATTTTCTGCCTTGCACCCGATTATTCCTACATCTGATGGATGGCCTTGGGAATCTAATTCTGGTATTGATGGTTTTGGCTGATTGTCTCCTCTTGTAGCTGCTTTTTCAATATTGTGTAAATTTAGATCATGAGCTCATGTTTAGCTAAACAGGTGACCTTGTAAGAGGCTTAGGTGCGAACGATCGTAAGTTTCAGAAGAAAGTCGCCAAAGATTTATTTGTGACCCTCCAATGAGTGGCCCGCAAGGACCCCGTTTTCTACAAGTGTTGGTCCAATACTCCCTCTAGAGGCAGGGGACTCAGACAGGGCTGCTTTGCGGCCCCCGATCTGGGGCAGGGGCAGTGGGCGGCCTGTGACCCGGGCAGGAGCCTCTCCGCGTGTGTCCCAGGGACCCATCTGCCTGCGAACTTCGGTCACCTGGCAGGAAGCTACGATGCCGAGACCTATGCTTAGCTGTGCAGCGCGGTGTACTGCGCGGACACGTTCCACACACACTTTAAGTAAGAGGGCGGCCTGAGTGGAAAGGTGAGAGTTTGGGCAGCTGTGCAGACAAAGAAGGCGCCCTTTGGCCTGGGCCTAAAAGCTTGTGACACTCCACTGGTCCTGCCGGGTTCTGAGGGCCCTGTCCTGGGCCCCCTGCTCCCCTGCCCTTTGTTCAGTCACAGCAGAGATGGCCACACCCACTCCCTCAGTGAGGGCAGTGTTCCAACCTCCCTCAGCCCCGCCCCCTCTCTGCAGTTTACCATGGACTACAGAGGCTGCATTCTGAGGCCAGGGCGTTCCGAGAATGCCAAGGGCAGACATGATGACCTTAAATGATTTCCTCTTGTGTCAGTGTTGGTAAACTTCAGGAGCTAGGAAATGGTCCACTTGACAGAAATGTTCAAATTTACTGGCATTTCATATATTCTCTGCTCTAACATTGTCCTGACTCTTTCTGTATATTCTTTACTTATGTTTTGGTTTTCCTTAATCAAAGTGTGTCTTTTAATTCTTTTCAAAGAAGATTCTTTGGACTTAGTAAATCACCTGAATTTTATACGTTTTCTGTTGTATTAAGTTCTGCTCATATCTTTATTTATCTTTTCTCTATGTTCTCAGGGTTTATTGTTTTCATCTTCTGATGTCAATTAAAACACTTGGTTATTCATTTTAATAAATCTTTTTACTTATAAAGATTTGAACTTTTGACGATTCCAGCTTACTTGTTCGTGTCTAAGGGTCAGGTCCTCTCCATTGTTGCTGGCCTAAGGCTTAGTTCACCATACAGCAATGTATATATTGACCTATTTTCCCCTCGACTTTCTGTGATTCCCTACATCTCACCTTTCTTTGCAGACAAGCCATTTGAAATACCCTTAACTTATTTCACAGCCAATAAGTCTTTGAAATAATGTGTATTTTTTAGAGAAATCTTCTTATATAATTAGGCAGAAAATCTGACCTGCCATAGTTTTCAAAACAGCATAATTTCACTCTTCTCAATGATTAATCTGTTGTATTACACAACCTTGGAGTATTTAGCTTTATCAATGACATGTCCTTGAGAAATGTTTTAGAGATCCTACCAGTCTTTGCAAACATCCTTGTGCCTTGTTTCAGTTCCAGTTTTATGTATATTTTCTGCCTTGCACCCGATTATTCCTACATCTGATGGATGGCCTTGGGAATCTAATTCTGGTATTGATGGTTTTGGCTGATTGTCTCCCCTTGTAGCTGCTTTCTTCATTATTGTGTAAATTTAGATCATGAGCTCATGTTTAGCTAAACAGCTGACCTTGTAAGAGGCTTAGGTGTGAACGCTCGTAAGTTTCAGCAGAAAGTCGGCAAAGATTTATTTGTGTCCCTCCAATGAGTGGCCCGCAAGGACCCCGTTTTCTACAAGTGTTGGTCCAATACTCCCTCTAGAGGCAGGGGACTCAGGTAGGGCTGCTTTGCGGCCCCCGATCTGGGGCAGGAGGAGTGGGCGCCCTGTGACCCGGGCAGGAGCCTCTCCGCATGTGTCCCAGGGACCCATCTGCCTGCGAACTTCGGTCACATGGCAGGAAGCTACGATGCCCAGAACTATGCTTAGCTGTGCAGCGCGGTGTACTCCGCGTACACGTTCCACACACACTTCAAGTAAGAGGGCGGCCTGAGTGGAAAGGTGAGAGTTTGGGCAGCTGTGCAGACAAAGAAGGCGCCCTTTGGCCTGGGCCTAAAAGCTTGTGACACTCCACTGGGCCTGCCGGGCTCTGAGGGCCCTGCCCTGGGCCCCCTGCTCCCCTGCCCTTTGTTCTGTCACAGCAGAGATGGCTACACCCACTCCCTCAGTGAGGGCAGTGTTCCCACGTCCCTCAGCCCCGCCCCCTCTCCGTAGTTTTCCATGGACTACAGAGGCTGCATTCTGAGGCCAGGGCATTCCGAGAATGCCAAGGGCAGACATGATGACCTTAAATGATTTCCTCTTGTGTCAGTGTTGGTAAACTTTAGGAGCTAGGAAATGGTCCACTTTACAGAAATGTTCAAATTTACAGGCATTTCATATATTCTCTGCTCTAACATTGTCCTGACTCTTTCTGTATATTCTTTACTTATGTTTTGGTTTTCCTTAATCAAAGTGTGTCTTTTAATTCTTTTCAAAGAAGATTCTTTGGACTTACTAAATCACCTGAATTTTATACGTTTTCTGTTGTATTAAGTTCTGCTCATATCTTTATTTATCTTTTCTCTATGTTCTCAGGGTTTATTGTTTTCATCTTCTGATGTCAATTAAAACACTTGGTTATTCATTTTAATAAATCTTTTTACTTATAAAGATTTGAACTTTTGACGATTCCAGCTTACTTGTTCGTGTCTAAGGGTCAGGTCCCCTCCATTGTTGCTGGCCTAAGGCTTAGTTCACCATACAGCAATGTATATATTGACCTATTTTCCCCTCGACTTTCTGTGATTCCCTACATCTCACCTTTCTTTGCAGACAAGCCATTTGAAATACCCTTAACTTATTTCACAGCCAATAAGTCTTTGAAATAATGTGTATTTTTTAGAGAAATCTTCTTATATAATTAGGCAGAAAATCTGACCTGCCATAGTTTTCAAAACAGCATAATTTCACTCTTCTCAATGATTAATCTGTTGTATTACACAACCTTGGAGTATTTAGCTTTATCAATGACATGTCCTTGAAAAATGTTTTAGAGATCCTACCAGTCTTTGAAAACATCCTTGTGCCTTGTTTCAGTTCCAGTTTTATGTATATTTTCTGCCTTGCACCCGATTATTCCTACATCTGATGGATGGCCTTGGGAATCTATTTCTGGTATTGATGGTTTTGGCTGATTGTCTCCCCTTGTAGCTGCTTTCTTCAATATTGTGTAAATTTAGATCATGAGCTCATGTTTAGCTAAACAGCTGACCTTGTAAGAGGCTTAGGTGTGAACGCTCGTAAGTTTCAGCAGAAAGTCGGCCAAGATCTATTTGTGTCCCTCCAATGAGTGGCCCGCAAGGACCCCGTTTTCTACAAGTGTTGGTCCAATACTGCCTCTAGAGGCAGGGGACTCAGACAGGGCTGCTTTGCGGCCCCCGATCTGGGGCAGGGGCAGTGGGCGGCCTGTGACCCGGGCAGGAGCCCCTCCACGTGTGTCCCAGGGACCCATCTGCCTGCGAACTTCGGTCACCTGGCAGGAAGCTATGATGCCCAGACCTATGCTTAGCTGTGCAGCGCGGTATACTGCACGGACACGTTCCACACACACTTCAAGTAAGAGGGCGGCCTGAGTGGAAAGGTGAGAGTTTGGGCAGCTGTGCAGACAAAGAAGGCGCCCTTTGGCCTGGGCCTAAAAGCTTGTGACACTCCACTGGGCCTGCCGGGCTCTGAGGGCCCTGCCCTGGGCCCCCTGCTCCCCTGCCCTTTGTTCAGTCACAGCAGAGATGGCTACACCCACTCCCTCAGTGAGGGCAGTGTTCCCACGTCCCTCAGCCCCGCCCCCTCTCCGCAGGTTTCCATGGACTACAGAGGCTGCATTCTGAGGCCAGGGCGTTCCGAGAATGCCAAGGGCAGACATGATGACCTTAAATGATTTCCTCTTGTGTCAGTGTTGGTAAACTTTAGGAGCTAGGAAATGGTCCACTTTACAGAAATGTTCAAATTTACTGGCATTTCATATATTCTCTGCTCTAACATTGTCCTGACTCTTTCTGTATATTCTTTACTTATGTTTTGGTTTTCCTTAATCAAAGTGTGTCTTTTAAATCTTTTCAAAGAAGATTCTTTGGACTTACTAAATCACCTGAATTTTATACGTTTTCTGTTGTATTAAGTTCTGCTCATATCTTTATTTATCTTTTCTCTATGTTCTCAGGGTTTATTGTTTTCATCTTCTGATGTCAATTAAAACACTTGGTTATTCATTTTAATAAATCTTTTTACTTATAAAGATTTGAACTTTTGAAGATTCCAGCTTACTTGTACGTGTCTAAGGGTCAGGTCCTCTCCATTGTTGCTGGCCTAAGGCTTAGTTCACCATACAGCAATGTATATATTGACCTATTTTCCCCTCGACTTTCTGTGATTCCCTACATCTCACCTTTCTTTGCACACAAGCCATTTGAAATACCCTTAACTTATTTCACAGCCAATAAGTCTTTGAAATAATGTGTATTTTTTAGAGAAATCTTCTTATATAATTAGGCAGAAAATCTGACCTGCCATAGTTTTCAAAACAGCATAATTTAACTCTTCTCAATGATTAATCTGTTGTATTACACAACCTTGGAGTATTTAGCTTTATCAATGACATGTCCTTGAAAAATGTTTTAGAGATCCTACCAGTCTTTGAAAACATCCTTGTGCCTTGTTTCAGTTCCAGTTTTATGTATATTTTCTGCCTTGCACCCGATTATTCCTACATCTGATGGATGGCCTTGGGAACCTAATTCTGTTATTGATGGTTTTGGCTGATTGTCTCCCCTTGTAGCTGCTTTCTTCAATATTGTGTAAATTTAGATCATGAGCTCATGTTTAGCTAAACAGCTGACCTTGTAAGAGGCTTAGGTGTGAACGCTCGTAAGTTTCAGCAGAAAGTCAGCAAAGATTTATTTGTGTCCCTCCAATGAGTGGCCCGCAAGGACCCCGTTTTCTACAAGTGTTTGTCCAATACTCCCTCTAGAGGCAGGGGACTCAGACAGGGCTGTTTGCGGCCCCCGATCTGGGGCAGGGGCAGTGGGCGGCCTGTGACCCGGGCAGGAGCCCCTCCGCGTGTGTCCCAGGGACACATCTGCCTGCGAACTTCGGTCACCTGGCAGGAAGCTACGATGCCCAGACCTATGCTTAGCTGTGCAGCGTGGTATACTGCACAGACACGTTCCACACACACTTCAAGTAAGAGGGCGGCCTGAGTGGAAAGGTGAGAGTTTGGGCAGCTGTGCAGACAAAGAAGGCGAACTTTGGCCTGGGCCTAAAAGCTTGTGACACTCCACTGTGCCTGCCGGGCTCTGAGGGCCCTGCCCAGGGACCCCTGCTCCCCTGCCGTTTGTTCAGTCACAGCAGAGATGGCCACACCCACTCCCTCAGTGAGGGCAGTGTTCCAACGTCCCTCAACCTCGCCCCCTCTCCGCAGGTTACCGTGGACTACAGAGGCTGCATTCTGAGGCCAGGGCGTTCCGAGTATGCCAAGGGCAGACATGATGACCTTAAATGATTTCCTCTTGTGTCAGTGTTGGTAAACTTTAGGAGCTAGGAAATGGTCCACTTTACAGAAATGTTCAAATTTACTGGCATTTCATATATTCTCTGCTCTAACATTGTCCTGACTCTTTCTGTATATTCTTTACTTATGTTTTGGTTTTCCTTAATCAAAGTGTGTCTTTTAAATCTTTTCAAAGAAGATTCTTTGGACTTACTAAATCACCTGAATTTTATACGTTTTCTGTTGTATTAAGTTCTGCTCATATCTTTATTTATCTTTTCTCTATGTTCTCAGGGTTTATTGTTTTCATCTTCTGATGTCAATTAAAACACTTGGTTATTCATTTTAATAAATCTTTGTACTTATAAAGATTTGAACTTTTGAAGATTCCAGCTTACTTGTACATGTCTAAGGGTCAGGTCCTCTCCATTGTTGCTGGCCTAAGGCTTAGTTCACCATACAGCAATGTATATATTGACCTATTTTCCCCTCGACTTTCTGTGATTCCCTACATCTCACCTTTCTTTGCAGACAAGCCATTTGAAATACCCTTAACTTATTTCACAGCCAAGAAGTCTTTGAAATAATGTGTATTTTTTAGAGAAATCTTCTTATATAATTAGGCAGAAAATCTGACCTGCCATAGTTTTCAAAACAGCATAATTTCACTCTTCTCAATGATTAATCTGTTGTATTACACAACCTTGGAGTATTTAGCTTTATCAATGACATGTCCTTGAAAAATGTTTTAGAGATCCTACCAGTCTTTGAAAACATCCTTGTGCCTTGTTTCAGTTCCAGTTTTATGTACATTTTCTGCCTTGCACCCGATTATTCCTACATCTGATGGATGGCCTTGGGAATCTAATTCTGGTATTGATGGTTTTGGCTGATTGTCTCCCCTTGTAGCTGCTTTCTTCAATATTGTGTAAATTTAGATCATGAGCTCATGTTTAGCTAAACAGCTGACCTTGTAAGAGGCTTAGGTGTGAACGCTCGTAAGTTTCAGCAGAAAGTCGGCCAAGATCTATTTGTGTCCCTCCAATGAGTGGCCCGCAAGGATCCCGTTTTCTACAAGTGTTGGTCCAATACTGCCTCTAGAGGCAGGGGAATCAGACAGGGCTGCTTTGCGGCCCCCGATCTGGGGCAGGGGCAGTGGGCGGCCTGTGACCCGGGCAGGAGCCCCTCCGCGTGTGTCCCAGGGACCCATCTGCCTGCGAACTTCGGTCACCTGGCAGGAAGCTACGATGCCCAGACCTATGCTTAGCTGTGCAGCGCGGTATACTGCACGGACAGGTTCCACACACACTTCAAGTAAGAGGGCGGCCTGAGTGGAAAGGTGAGAGTTTGGACAGCTGTGCAGACAAAGAAGGCGACCTTTGGCCTGGGCCTAAAAGCTTGTGACACTCCACTGCGCCTGCCGGGCTCTGAGGGCCCTGCCCTGGGCCCCCTGCTCCCCTGCCCTTTGTTCAGTCACAGCAGAGATGGCTACACCCACTCCCTCAGTGAGGGCAGTGTTCCAACCTCCCTCAGCCCTGCCCCCTCTCCGCAGGTTACCATGGACTACAGAGGCTGCATTCTGAGGCCAGGGCGTTCCGAGAATGCCAAGGGCAGACATGATGACCTTAAATGATTTCCTCTTGTGTCAGTGTTGGTAAACTTTAGGAGCTAGGAAATGGTCCACTTTACAGAAATGTTCAAATTTACTGGCATTTCATATATTCTGTGCTCTAACATTGTCCTGACTCTTTCTGTATATTCTTTACTTATGTTTTGGTTTTCCTTAATCAAAGTGTGTCTTTTAAATCTTTTCAAAGGAGATTCTTTGGACTTACTAAATCACCTGAATTTTATACGTTTTCTGTTGTATTAAGTTCTGCTCATATCTTTATTTATCTTTTCTCTATGTTCTCAGGGTTTATTGTTTTCATCTTCTGATGTCAATTAAAACACTTGGTTATTCATTTTAATAAATCTTTGTACTTATAAAGATTTGAACTTTTGAAGATTCCAGCTTACTTGTACGTGTCTAAGGGTCAGGTCCTCTCCATTGTTGCTGGCCTAAGGCTTAGTTCACCATACAGCAATGTATATATTGACCTATTTTCCCCTCGACTTTCTGTGATTCCCTACATCTCACCTTTCTTTGCAGACAAGCCATTTGAAATACCCTTAACTTATTTCACAGCCAAGAAGTCTTTGAAATAATGTGTATTTTTTAGAGAAATCTTCTTATATAATTAGGCAGAAAATCTGACCTGCCATAGTTTTCAAAACAGCATAATTTCACTCTTCTCAATGATTAATCTGTTGTATTACACAACCTTGGAGTATTTAGCTTTATCAATGACATGTCCTTGAAAAATGTTTTAGAGATCCTACCAGTCTTTGAAAACATCCTTGTGCCTTGTTTCAGTTCCAGTATTATGTATATTTTCTGCCTTGCACCCGATTATTCCTACATCTGATGGATGGCCTTGGGAATCTAATTCTGGTATTGATGGTTTTGGCTGATTGTCTCCCCTTGTAGCTGCTTTCTTCAATATTGTGTAAATTTAGATCATGAGCTCATGTTTAGCTAAACAGCTGACCTTGTAAGAGGCTTAGGTGTGAACGCTCGTAAGTTTCAGCAGAAAGTCGGCCAAGATCTATTTGTGTCCCTCCAATGAGTGGCCCGCAAGGACCCCGTTTTCTACAAGTGTTGGTCCAATACTGCCTCTAGAGGCAGGGGACTCAGACAGGGCTGCTTTGCGGCCCCCGATTTGGGGCAGGGGCAGTGGGCGGCCTGTGACCCGGGCAGGAGCCCCTCCGCGTGTGTCCCAGGGACCCATCTGCCTGCGAACTTCGGTCACCTGGCAGGAAGCTACGATGCCCAGACCTATGCTTAGCTGTGCAGCGCGGTATACTGCACGGACAGGTTCCACACACACTTCAAGTAAGAGGGCGGCCTGAGTGGAAAGGTGAGAGTTTGGGCAGCTGTGCAGACAAAGAAGGCGACCTTTGGCCTGGGCCTAAAAGCTTGTGACACTCCACTGGGCCTGCCGGGCTCTGAGGGCCCTGCCCTGGGCCCACTGCTCCCCTGCCCTTTGTTCAGTTACAGCAGAGATGGCTACACCCACTCCCTCAGTGAGGGCAGTGTTCCAACCTCCCTCAGCCCTGCCCCCTCTCCGCAGGTTACCATGGACTACAGAGGCTGCATTCTGAGGCCAGGGCGTTCCGAGAATGCCAAGGGCAGACATGATGACCTTAAATGATTTCCTCTTGTGTCAGTGTTGGTAAACTTTAGGAGCTAGGAAATGGTCCACTTTACAGAAATGTTCAAATTTACTGGCATTTCATATATTCTGTGCTCTAACATTGTCCTGACTCTTTCTGTATATTCTTTACTTATGTTTTGGTTTTCCTTAATCAAAGTGTGTCTTTTAAATCTTTTCAAAGAAGATTCTTTGGACTTACTAAATCACCTGAATTTTATACGTTTTCTGTTGTATTAAGTTCTGCTCATATCTTTATTTATCTTTTCTCTATGTTCTCAGGGTTTATTGTTTTCATCTTCTGATGTCAATTAAAACACTTGGTTATTCATTTTAATAAAACTTTGTACTTATAAAGATTTGAACTTTTGAAGATTCCAGCTTACTTGTACGTGTCTAAGGGTCAGGTCCTCTCCAATGTTGCTGGCCTAAGGCTTAGTTCACCATACAGCAATGTATATATTGACCTATTTTCCCCTCGACTTTCTGTGATTCCCTACATCTCACCTTTCTTTGCAGACAAGCCATTTGAAATACCCTTAACTTATTTCACAGCCAAGAAGTCTTTGAAATAATGTGTATTTTTTAGAGAAATCTTCTTATATAATTAGGCAGAAAATCTGACCTGCCATAGTTTTCAAAACAGCATAATTTCACTCTTCTCAATGATTAATCTGTTCTATTACACAACCTTGGAGTATTTAGCTTTATCAATGACATGTCCTTGAAAAATGTTTTAGAGATCCTACCAGTCTTTGAAAACATCCTTGTGCCTTGTTTCAGTTCCAGTTTTATGTATATTTTCTGCCTTGCACCCGATTATTCCTACATCTGATGGATGGCCTTGGGAATCTAATTCTGGTATTGATGGTTTTGGCTGATTGTCTCCCCTTGTAGCTGCTTTCTTCCATATTGTGTAAATTAGGTCATGAGCTCATGTTTAGCTAAACAGCTGACCTTGTAAGAGGCTTAGGTGTGAACGCTCGTAAGTTTCAGCAGAAAGTCGGCAAAGATTTATTTGTGTCCCTCCAATGAGTGGCCCGCAAGGACCCCGTTTTCTACAAGTGTTGGTCCAATACTCCCTCTAGAGGCAGGGGACTCAGACAGGGCTGCTTTGCGGCCCCCGATCTGGGGCAGGGGCAGTGGGCGGCCTGTGACCCGGGCAGGAGCCCCTCTGCGTGTGTCCCAGGGACCCATCTGCCTGCGAACTTCGGTCACCTGGCAGGAAGCTACGATGCCCAGACCTATGCTTAGCTGTGCAGCGCGGTATACTGCACGGACACGTTCCACCCACACTTCAAGTATGAGGGCGGCCTGAGTGGAAAGGTGAGAGTTTGGGCAGCTGTGCAGACAAAGAAGGCGACCTTTGGCCTGGGCCTAAAAGCTTTTGACACTCCACTGGGCCTGCCGGGCTCTGAGGGCCCTGCACTGGGCCCCCTGCTCCCCTGCCCTTTGTTCAGTCACAGCAGAGATGGCTACACCCACTCCCTCAGTGAGGGCAGTGTTCCCACGTCCCTCAGCCCCGCCCCCTCTCCGCAGGTTTCCATGGACTACAGAGGCTGCATTCTGAGGCCAGGGCGTTCCGAGAATGCCAAGGGCAGACATGATGACCTTAAATGATTTCCTCTTGTGTCAGTGTTGGTAAACTTTAGGAGCTAGGAAATGGTCCACTTTACAGAAATGTTCAAATTTACTGGCATTTCATATATTCTGTGCTCTAACATTGTCCTGACTCTTTCTGTATATTCTTTACTTATGTTTTGGTTTTCCTTAATAAAAGTGTGTCTTTTAAATCTTTTCAAAGAAGATTCTTTGGACTTACTAAATCACCTGAATTTTATACGTTTTCTGTTGTATTAAGTTCTGCTCATATCTTTATTTATCTTTTCTCTATGTTCTCAGGGTTTATTGTTTTCATCTTCTGATGTCAATTAAAACACTTGGTTATTCATTTTAATAAATCTTTGTACTTATAAAGATTTGAACTTTTGAAGATTCCAGCTTACTTGTACGTGTCTAAGGGTCAGGTCCTCTCCATTGTTGCTGGCCTAAGGCTTAGTTCACCATACAGCAATGTATATATTGACCTATTTTCCCCTCGACTTTCTGTGATTCCCTACAT
>NW_028294112.1:0-35005 GCF_964341445.2 Mesoplodon mirus | reverse complement strand
CCGGGCTGCCACCTGCTAAAGAAGAGGATGTGTCACCCATACCTTCCGTTGGAATTTCTCCCCGGGCAGAGGTGAGGAAGGAAAAAAGCAGTGGGGGCCGGGACAGGAGGAGTATCTCAGGCAGGGAAATGGAAAGCTTCCAGAAGAGCGCCCGGGGCCAGGACCATCCTGGCTGGCCTGCAGGCACCAAGTCGGCCTGCGTGCTGTCGCTGCTGTGGCTCCACGGCCCTTCCTCTGGGCTTTCAAGTCCTTGGACATATTCAGGTGTTTTACCTGGGAAGGGTGGGAACAGTTCAGCAGCAGCTGGCCTGGGGCTCGGCTCACGTTTACTCACAGACGCCTCGGCACGGTCCCCCAGCTTTGCAATGAGGACGCTCCTTGCGGGGGTGGGGGGGCTGCTGGCTGCATGGGAGATGATTCCCCACCTCTGACCAACTTCAGAATTGTTTGCCGCTGGAGCCAGTGCCCTGATAGGGTTTTCCTGTGTATAACTGGTGGGTTCTGGTTTTTTTTTTCTTCTTTTTTGCTTCAAGTTAGATTTTATTCCTCTTCTATGTATTTATAGATATAAGCATGGAAATAATTCATTCCTATAAATACATCTGTGTGAAGGGAAGAACTTTTTTTCCGTTTTATTTTAAAATTTTATTTATTTTTAAAAATTTTGAAATTTAAGTTTATTTTTTTATTCAGCAGGATTATTATTAGTTATCTATTTTATGCATATACATGTATACAGGACAATCCCAATCTCCCGACTCATCCCACCACCAACAACCCATGGCTTCCCCCCTCTTGGTGTCCATACGTTTGTTCTCTACCTCTGTGTCTCTATTTCTGCCCTGCAAACCGGGTCATCTGTACCATTTTTCTAGGTTCCACATATATGCATTAATATACAATATTTGTTTTTCTCCTTCTGACTTACTTCACTCTGTATGACAGTCTCTAGATCCGTCGACGTCTCCACAGATGACCCAGTTTCGTTCCTTTTTATGGCTGAGTAATATTCCGTTTCATAGATGGACCACATCATTATCCGTTCGTCTGTCTGTGGGCATTTAGGTTGCTTCCATTACCTGGCTATTGTAAATAGTGCTGCAATGAACATTGTGGTGAATGTGTCTTTTTCATTTATGGTTTTCTCTGGGTATATGCCCGGAAGTGGGATTGCTGGATCCTATGGTAATTCTATTTTTAGTTTTTTAAGGAACCTCCATGCTGTTCTCCATAGTGACTGTATCAATTTACATTCCCACCAATAGTGGAAGAGGGTTCCTTTGGTCCACACCCTCGCCAGCATTTGTTGTTTGTACATTTTCTGATGATGCCCATTCTAACAGGTGTGAGGTGATACCTCACTGTAGTTTTGATGTGCATTTCTCTAATGATGAGTGATGTTGAGCAGCTTTTCATGTGCGTCTTGGCCATCTCTGTGTCTTCTTTGAAGAAACGTCTATTTAGATCTTCTGCCCATTTTTGTATTGGGTTGTTTGTTTTTTTTTTAATATTAAGCTGCATGAGCTGTTATATATATTGGAGATTAAACCTTTGTCCGTGGATTCGTTTGCAAATATTTTCTCCCATTCTGAGGGTTGCCTTTTTCCATTCCCGTTTTTTTTTTTTAACAAAGAAGGAAAGAAAGCAAAAGAAGCAGAACCCTAATGTGCAGAACAAATATGCAGAACAAAATATGCCTCTTGAAAGTGTCGTTTTGAAATATGGACGTCTTTTGAATTTTTTGGTCGATATATGACCCCAGGATTTGTTTTCAGGGCAGGTGTCATTTACAGGCCTGCAATGATTTTGAATATCAACTCACCATTAGCGCTGGGATTAAAGGTGCTGTTGTGTGAAACGGCCACAAGGGGGCAGCAGTTCTCCCTTACCAAATCTGGTTACTAGGGCAGCAGAACCTCAATGGAAGTCGTGTTCTAGGTTGTAATTTAGAATGGAATGTGCCAGGAGAAGGCCCCTTAAGTTTGTCTCACTACTTCTTGTTCGTTTTCTTAATTTAATTTTTTTATTTTTTTAATCACAGCATGTTTGATTACAATGTTTGGCTTGTTGCAGGTGTGCAAGATGTGGTTCTTTTACACATATACATATGTCTGTTCTTGCTGGGATCCTTTTCCCATGTACGTTATGACAGAATGTTGAGTAGTCTTCTCTTGGTATTCTGTAGGTCTTTGGTGATTATATATTTCACCTGTGTTTGTATATGTCTGTTCACCCCAATCTCGTAATGTATCCAATCCTCACACCTTTCCGTTGGTGATCCATAAGTTTGTTTAATGAATCTGGGATTGCCCTTCTCTGTGGAAATATCTTCACTGGTATCAATTTTTAGGTAACATCTATAAGTGATATCCTACGATACGTGTCTTTCTCTTTCTGACTTACTACAAGTCACGTGATCACCTCTAGACTCATCTACGGTGCTGCAAATGGCATGGTGTCCTTTTCTTCCTTGGCTAATATTCTCTCTGTACATGTACCAGCTCTTCTTTGTCCACTCATCTGTTGATGGACTTTTTGGTTGCTTCCACGTCATGGCTATTGTAATGCTGCGGCAATGCACATTTGCCTGCCTGTGTCTTTCCAATTCTGTCTTCTTAGGTTATAGGCCCAGGAGTGGGCCTGCTGGATCATATGGTAGCGGAATGTTTACCTTGTAGAGGCACCTCCAGTCTGTTCTCATTAGTGGCTCTTTCCAGGTTACGTCCCGCTTAAAGTTGAGGGTATGCACTTCTCCACAACACCTTCAGCATTTTTTGTTTGTAGTTTTTTTGCTGCTGTGTGTTCTGACTAGTGTGAGCCGATACCACTTTGTGGCTGGATTTGCATGCGTCTCATAATCCCTTGAAATTGAGCTTTCTGGCATGTCCTTCTTTTCTTCAACTGTGAGTACAGCTTACCTCTTCAAATTGTCTTCGTGAAGTGTGTGTGACATTTAGAAATATTTTGGCCATTACCTCCCTCAAGACGTTTTGAGGGCAGGTTTCATTTACAGCCCACCAGTACTGCTGCATATGAAGTGACCCTTAGCACAGGTCTTAAAGCTGCTGTTGCAGGTAACGGCCAGAGGGCGGCAGCATTTCTGCTTTTCCCAACCTGGGAACTAGGGAAACAGACCATCCGGGCAGTGGTGTTCCTCGGTTATATATTAGAGTGGAATGTGCCCCCAAAAGCTGATGTCTCCTTACTTAGGTTTGTTTTATAAATTGTATTTATATATATTTTTTATTGGAGTCATATTCCATTGTGTACATGGACCACTTCTTCTTTGTGCCTTCCTCTGATGATGGACACTTTCGTAGCTTCCAAGTGTTGGCTATGGTAAATATTGCTGGAGTGGAGGATTGCCAGCCTGTGTTTTTTTTTTTTTTTTTTTTTTTCGGTACGTGCGCCTCTCACTACGGTGGTCCCTCCCAATGCAGAGCACAGGCTCCGGACGCGCAGGCCCAGCAGCCCTAGCTCACGGGACAAGCCGCTCCGTGGCACGTGGGATCTTCCCGACCCGGAGCATGAACGCGTGTCCCCTGCATTGGCAGGCGGGCTCTCAACCACTGCGCCACCAGTGAAGCCCACCCTGTGTTTTTTTGTTTTTTTTTTTTTTTTAATTTATTTATTTATTTATTTATGTTTGGCTGTGTTGGGTCTTCGTTTCTGTGCGAGGGCTTTCTCTAGTTGTGACAAACGGGGGCCACTCTTCATCGCGGTGCGCGGGCCTCTCACTGTCGCGGCCTCTCTTGTTGCAGAGCACAGGCTCCAGTCGCGGAGGCTCAGTAGTTGTGGCTCACGGGCCTAGTTGCTCCGTGGCATGTGGGATCCTCCCAGACCAGGACTCGAACCCGTGTCCCCTGCATTGGCAGGCAGATTCTCAACCACTGCGCCACCAGGGAAGCCCAGCCTGTGTTTTTTTGATTCTCATCCCCTCAGGCGATAGGCCCAGCAGTGGGTATGCTTGATTGAATGGTAGCTCAGTATTTACCTTTACAAGGCACCTCATTTTTCTTTTCATTACTGGCTCTTACCATGTCCCACTTTGGACCAAGGGTAGGCATTTCTCTAAAACCCCTTCAGCATTTACTTTTTGCAGAATTCTTGCTGATGGCCATTCTGACTGGTGTGAGCGGATAGGTTTTTGTAATTTGGATTTGCATATCTTTAATTATTCCTAATGTTCAGCATTTTTCCATGCCGTTTTAAATTTCTTTTTTTTTTGCCATTACACTATGCTTTTATTAGAAAAAAAAATATATATATATATGTATTGGGGAACATTAAATATCTTGGATGTGCTAATGAGAAAATCATTTTCTCTACATGGACTGAATTTTTACTTGGAGACATGTTTTCCTACTAAAGGGTAGACTAAAGAAGGATTTTACTGTCGACCAGGCAAGACACCTCCCCAAAGATGACAGTGCCTTGGACAGTGTTTATGGCGGGCTGGGGCACCTGGAATCCTTGGCCCATACTGGCAGGTACTAACTGGAAACACACTCTTCCTGGGGGACAAGGATGGGAGGCACCTTAGGCCCAGCTGCTCATCGTCGAACCTTACACTTTTCAAACTATGTTGGTGTCTGACTTCCCTTTCCCTGACAGAACAACTCTGGCCCTTGGAGGTGGCTTTATGACTGCAGGCTGTAGAACCCATCATTCTCCCTTGCTCTGGGTAGGAGGTAAGCCTATGGTAGCAGAAACCCCCACATACTGGGACTTGGAATTCCAGTCTGTGCTCATTTAACTTTGTGGCATGAAGTCCATGGTGAATTGCTCTTTTTTCTTCTACGATCTGTCCAACAGCTGTCATGAGTGCCTGACCCTCAGCAGTCTCACTCTTCAAGATTGATCTGCTTTTGACTGATCCGTGACTCCGGGCAGTGGCTGATATGGGCTTTTTTTTTTTTTTCTTTGCAGAGCATCTCGACCATTGACTTTTTTATTGGGGAAAATCCACTTTAAAAATAGCCTCATCCTTTTTCTGAAGAGGCTTTCTGGAGGGCTATATTTCTTCTCTGGCATGAGCTGGAGACATCTGCTCCCAATAGAGTCTGTTATGCCCCTGACCTGGGCAGGGCGGCTCATACTTCCAGCTTGAGGGGTCCCTCATTCTTTAAACCTCTCTTCATGCTCTCCTGGTTTATGCCTCCTACGGTCCTCTCTTTTGTAAGTAGGGGCAATCATCTTGCTCTGGCTCTTCCATGAGTCTTGGAGTTTTGAAGTTTGGGGCTCCTGCTGCCCTAGGTTGCTCCTTTGGCCTTCCATAAGGCCACTTGGCTCCTGGGAAGCTAACGTGTCTCTGGTGGGGACTCTCTGGGGATGGCACTGAGGCACCTGAGAAGCCAAGTTGTCTGCAGCAAGGAACCTGTGTTTGGGAAAGTCCTGAAGCTGGTTGTCTGACTGTACCTTTACTTTGGAGTTAAACTCACTAGCAACCTCCATGTTAAGGCATGGCTCACCTAGATGTTGGAAAACAGACATTCTAGGTAGTAGGAAACTTTTACTGGCCCCTGGCACCTCTAAACTCCTCATAGGTGCATTTGTGGTTTGGGATTTTGTCAACACTTTGGTTTCCAAGATAACACTAGACTGTGGTTGAAGAGCAGGAGACTCCTTGGCCTCCATAGCCTCCCTGGCCTCTTCACCTCTCAAAGATTGGGATCCTAAGTTCACCTCCATCACTGTTACCCTATGGCAGGGGTCTCCTGAGGCCTGACCACCACTCTCCTCTCTTGGCTCGTTCCTGACCATTGCTGAACTTGGACCTGGCTCTAGGCTGTCCCTCTTGACCCATTCCACAGTCTCACTCTTCCAGGTTCTGCCCACAAGGCTGAGTGTGAGGGACTGAGAAGGTGGCCTGCCCTGCTGTGCAGTCAGAGAAGCCTTTGAGGGCCCATGGTAGTCACCAGGTGGAATCGCTCTCAGGGCACTCTGGATTTCCTTACACACAGTGGAGGGGACAAGGAGAGGCCTCTTCAGGGCAGGAACGGACTCTTCTGTTCTCACCTTCTCTCCTGAATGAGCCTGAGGAGGTTTCTCCGGGAACTCAGCAAACGTGACTGTTGAGTGGGACCCAGATACACAGGTGGCTGAAGGGGACGAGGCTAACCGCAGGGTGGTGGAGGGTTGGAACTTTGTCGACTTCAAGAGATTGATGGGCTTGAGGACCTTGAGGGGTAGGGTCCACCCGTGCTTTACCCAAAACCTTGTAATATGTGCTTCCAGCACCTCTCGAGTGTCTTGAACCAGGAAGGAAACCCTACAGGAGGTGTTCCTGCAGGGTTCCCAACCCTTCAAGCAGTATCCTCCACAGGCTCCAGCAGGCACTGCTTTGCACATCTCACCAGGAGGGTCTTGCCATGAGAGCTGATGAAAGTTGCCCTTGCCAGGAAGCCTCCCCAGGCAGCTCCGCAGAGGTGAAGCCAGGTTGTGAGTCCCCTCCAGTTCTTCCAGGCAATCTCTGCAAGCTTTCAAAGATCGACTTTTCTTCCTACTCCTGCTCCTCCCCTTCAGCTCTACTTGATGCTTCCTGATGTTTCTAGGTTTCCTAGGTGGTGCTAAGAATGGATTACTCTGGAAGCAGGGGAGTAACACGAGGAAGAGCCCCAGTCCACACAGGAAGCCAAGGATGATATCAATCACCCAGGAAGTTGGGCTGGATCTCAGCCAGATAGCAACAGTGTTTTTCAAAGAAAAGAGATTCTCCGTCTTCTGAACTGCATTGCCGCCCTCAGGCAACAGAGCCCTGGGAGTTCACTTGATGGCAGAACCCCAGGCCTGCATCACAGAGCTGTGGCCTTGTCACAAAGGGCTCCTGAGTGTGGGGGAGGGGCACTAAGAGCAATAGGCTGAATCACTGCCCCTCCTTCCCGTCCAGACCTTTATCCAGCTTTATCCGGAGAGAGCTGCGGAGAGCCACACCGGCGGACAGGTGGCGGCGCCGGGGCTGGGCGCCGGTGGGGCCGGCCAGGTGCAGGTGGAGGGGCTCGCGGGCCGCACGGACGGCACCCGGGCCCGCGGCGGAGTCTGGGTCCGGGCCAGCCACCCCCGGAGCGTCGGGTGTGCCGCTGCCTTCCAGGGCCGCCTTCGGGCCGCATGGAGCGGCCCCTCTGGCGCTCTGTGGTGGTGGTGGGGGGTGGGCGGAGGAGGTGGGGCCTGCAGCGGTGCCCGGCGGGGGGCGGAGCTGGCGGCCACCGCCGCGGGCGACTAAAGGAGAAGGCGGAGCCGCAGCGGGAGGCCAAAAGCCTACAGCACCCGGTATTCCCAGGCGGTCTCCCATCACAAGTACTAACCAGGCCCGACCCTGCTTAGCTTCCGAGATCAGACGAGATCGGGCGCGTTCAGGGTGGTATGGCCGTAGACGGGGGCGGGGACCGCGGGCTGCCTCTTGAGGCCCAGCTTCGCTTGTCCTTGCGCCTTACCGCCATCCCCGCGGCCAGCCCGCCCCGGCAGCGCCCCGCCGCCCGCCCAGGCAGGGCAACGGAGGCCTCGGGTACCGGGGCGTGGCGGAGGGGCCGTTTTAAATTTCTGGTACAGAAAAACAGAAAAAAACGGAGAGTACAATTAACCTCTTGAAATTGTCCTCTTGCATGGTTGCCCTCTTTAGAAGTTTTGGGTCCATTTTCGACCCCAGGATTGTTTTTCAGGGCAGGTGCCATTTACAGGCTGCAATGAGTGTGAATATTTAGTGACCATGAGCACTGGGTTTAAAGCTGCTGTTGTGGCAAACGGCCACAAGGCGGCAGCATTTCTCCATTCCCAAATCTGGTTACTAGGGCAGCAGAGCCTTTCGGGGACCAATGGAATCCAGAAGAAGGCATCCCTGAAGGCTAATACAGAATACCGTGTCCTGGTGGATGGTAGAATGACCAGCAGGGTGTAGGAATTAGGAACTACCGGATGTATATCCTCGGTGGCTTCACTGACTGTCCCGACATCGTTTACCAGGTCCCCAGCAGCCCACGGGGCTCTCGTGGTCAGGGCAATCCCAGGATATGGAGCTCACCTGGGCAGGCCCCCCCTCCCCAGCAGCCCATGGCGCTCTCGTGGTCAGGCCCCTCCCAGGATACGGAGCTGCCCTGGGCAGGTACCCCGGCAGGGCTGGGCACACAGGTACCGTGCACGTAGCCCTCATTGCAGAGCAGCCCAGATCACCTGTCACTCAGAGCTGACACAGAGCACCTCGGAGCAGGACTTGAGCTAACAAAGAGCAGCTCCGACAGGTCTGTGACCCTGGGCATCACTCTGTGCGGCCTCCCTCTGCCTGGTCTTCCAGAGGCTTCCACCGCAGCCGGGGCACCAGGCCTCTGTCTCCACCCATCACCCCTCCTCTCCCTGACTCCTGGGTTCCTCTCATTAGGAGAGGGTCTTCTTGAAGTTGTCTCCCACTCATGGGCCAGATAAAAGGATTAGAAAACAAGCCGGAGCTGCAGCCCCTTGTCTATCCAGACTCTCAGGAGCCCACACCTGTTCCTTGGACCTGGCCGGTTCAGCGAGGTCCATTTTCTGCAATGTGAGTCCCTGAGGGGTGAGGATGGGCTGACCTGGGCAGCCTGACCCTGCCGGCCAGCCCTCCCCAGGTGTGCCTGGGTTGAGGTCCATATAAACACGGCTCCAGGCAGCAAGAGCCCCTGCAGCTGTGCCTGATGCCATATTCTCTGCCCCGTCAGCAGTCTCGGGGCTGTGCTGGTGGGAGGGAGTGAGGGGCCACGGCTCTGTGGGTGGCCCGGTGTGAGTGGGGCTCTGCTGGACTTTCTGCAGGAGTTGCCGGGCTGCCACCTGCTAAAGAAGAGGATGTGTCACCCATACCTTCCGTTGGAATTTCTCCCCGGGCAGAGGTGAGGAAGGAAAAAAGCAGTGGGGGCCGGGACAGGAGGAGTATCTCAGGCAGGGAAATGGAAAGCTTCCAGAAGAGCGCCCGGGGCCAGGACCATCCTGGCTGGCCTGCAGGCACCAAGTCGGCCTGCGTGCTGTCGCTGCTGTGGCTCCACGGCCCTTCCTCTGGGCTTTCAAGTCCTTGGACATATTCAGGTGTTTTACCTGGGAAGGGTGGGAACAGTTCAGCAGCAGCTGGCCTGGGGCTCGGCTCACGTTTACTCACAGACGCCTCGGCACGGTCCCCCAGCTTTGCAATGAGGACGCTCCTTGCGGGGGTGGGGGGGCTGCTGGCTGCATGGGAGATGATTCCCCACCTCTGACCAACTTCAGAATTGTTTGCCGCTGGAGCCAGTGCCCTGATAGGGTTTTCCTGTGTATAACTGGTGGGTTCTGGTTTTTTTTTTTCTTCTTTTTTGCTTCAAGTTAGATTTTATTCCTCTTCTATGTATTTATAGATATAAGCATGGAAATAATTCATTCCTATAAATACATCTGTGTGAAGGGAAGAACTTTTTTTCCGTTTTATTTTAAAATTTTATTTATTTTTAAAAATTTTGAAATTTAAGTTTATTTTTTTATTCAGCAGGATTATTATTAGTTATCTATTTTATGCATATACATGTATACAGGACAATCCCAATCTCCCGACTCATCCCACCACCAACAACCCATGGCTTCCCCCCTCTTGGTGTCCATACGTTTGTTCTCTACCTCTGTGTCTCTATTTCTGCCCTGCAAACCGGGTCATCTGTACCATTTTTCTAGGTTCCACATATATGCATTAATATACAATATTTGTTTTTCTCCTTCTGACTTACTTCACTCTGTATGACAGTCTCTAGATCCGTCGACGTCTCCACAGATGACCCAGTTTCGTTCCTTTTTATGGCTGAGTAATATTCCGTTTCATAGATGGACCACATCATTATCCGTTCGTCTGTCTGTGGGCATTTAGGTTGCTTCCATTACCTGGCTATTGTAAATAGTGCTGCAATGAACATTGTGGTGAATGTGTCTTTTTCATTTATGGTTTTCTCTGGGTATATGCCCGGAAGTGGGATTGCTGGATCCTATGGTAATTCTATTTTTAGTTTTTTAAGGAACCTCCATGCTGTTCTCCATAGTGACTGTATCAATTTACATTCCCACCAATAGTGGAAGAGGGTTCCTTTGGTCCACACCCTCGCCAGCATTTGTTGTTTGTACATTTTCTGATGATGCCCATTCTAACAGGTGTGAGGTGATACCTCACTGTAGTTTTGATGTGCATTTCTCTAATGATGAGTGATGTTGAGCAGCTTTTCATGTGCGTCTTGGCCATCTCTGTGTCTTCTTTGAAGAAACGTCTATTTAGATCTTCTGCCCATTTTTGTATTGGGTTGTTTGTTTTTTTTTTAATATTAAGCTGCATGAGCTGTTATATATATTGGAGATTAAACCTTTGTCCGTGGATTCGTTTGCAAATATTTTCTCCCATTCTGAGGGTTGCCTTTTTCCATTCCCGTTTTTTTTTTTTAACAAAGAAGGAAAGAAAGCAAAAGAAGCAGAACCCTAATGTGCAGAACAAATATGCAGAACAAAATATGCCTCTTGAAAGTGTCGTTTTGAAATATGGACGTCTTTTGAATTTTTTGGTCGATATATGACCCCAGGATTTGTTTTCAGGGCAGGTGTCATTTACAGGCCTGCAATGATTTTGAATATCAACTCACCATTAGCGCTGGGATTAAAGGTGCTGTTGTGTGAAACGGCCACAAGGGGGCAGCAGTTCTCCCTTACCAAATCTGGTTACTAGGGCAGCAGAGCCTCAATGGAAGTCGTGTTCTAGGTTGTAATTTAGAATGGAATGTGCCAGGAGAAGGCCCCTTAAGTTTGTCTCACTACTTCTTGTTCGTTTTCTTAATTTAATTTTTTTATTTTTTTAATCACAGCATGTTTGATTACAATGTTTGGCTTGTTGCAGGTGTGCAAGATGTGGTTCTTTTACACATATACATATGTCTGTTCTTGCTGGGATCCTTTTCCCATGTACGTTATGACAGAATGTTGAGTAGTCTTCTCTTGGTATTCTGTAGGTCTTTGGTGATTATATATTTCACCTGTGTTTGTATATGTCTGTTCACCCCAATCTCGTAATGTATCCAATCCTCACACCTTTCCGTTGGTGATCCATAAGTTTGTTTAATGAATCTGGGATTGCCCTTCTCTGTGGAAATATCTTCACTGGTATCAATTTTTAGGTAACATCTATAAGTGATATCCTACGATACGTGTCTTTCTCTTTCTGACTTACTACAAGTCACGTGATCACCTCTAGACTCATCTACGGTGCTGCAAATGGCATGGTGTCCTTTTCTTCCTTGGCTAATATTCTCTCTGTACATGTACCAGCTCTTCTTTGTCCACTCATCTGTTGATGGACTTTTTGGTTGCTTCCACGTCATGGCTATTGTAATGCTGCGGCAATGCACATTTGCCTGCCTGTGTCTTTCCAATTCTGTCTTCTTAGGTTATAGGCCCAGGAGTGGGCCTGCTGGATCATATGGTAGCGGAATGTTTACCTTGTAGAGGCACCTCCAGTCTGTTCTCATTAGTGGCTCTTTCCAGGTTACGTCCCGCTTAAAGTTGAGGGTATGCACTTCTCCACAACACCTTCAGCATTTTTTGTTTGTAGTTTTTTTGCTGATGTGTGTTCTGACTAGTGTGAGCCGATACCACTTTGTGGCTGGATTTGCATGCGTCTCATAATCCCTTGAAATTGAGCTTTCTGGCATGTCCTTCTTTTCTTCAACTGTGAGTACAGCTTACCTCTTCAAATTGTCTTCGTGAAGTGTGTGTGACATTTAGAAATATTTTGGCCATTACCTCCCTCAAGACGTTTTGAGGGCAGGTTTCATTTACAGCCCACCAGTACTGCTGCATATGAAGTGACCCTTAGCACAGGTCTTAAAGCTGCTGTTGCAGGTAACGGCCAGAGGGCGGCAGCATTTCTGCTTTTCCCAACCTGGGAACTAGGGAAACAGACCATCCGGGCAGTGGTGTTCCTCGGTTATATATTAGAGTGGAATGTGCCCCCAAAAGCTGATGTCTCCTTACTTAGGTTTGTTTTATAAATTGTATTTATATATATTTTTTATTGGAGTCATATTCCATTGTGTACATGGACCACTTCTTCTTTGTGCCTTCCTCTGATGATGGACACTTTCGTAGCTTCCAAGTGTTGGCTATGGTAAATATTGCTGGAGTGGAGGATTGCCAGCCTGTGTTTTTTTTTTTTTTTTTTTTTTTCGGTACGTGCGCCTCTCACTACGGTGGTCCCTCCCAATGCAGAGCACAGGCTCCGGACGCGCAGGCCCAGCAGCCCTAGCTCACGGGACAAGCCGCTCCGTGGCACGTGGGATCTTCCCGACCCGGAGCATGAACGCGTGTCCCCTGCATTGGCAGGCGGGCTCTCAACCACTGCGCCACCAGTGAAGCCCAGCCTGTGTTTTTTTGTTTTTTTTTTTTTTAATTTATTTATTTATTTATTTATGTTTGGCTGTGTTGGGTCTTCGTTTCTGTGCGAGGGCTTTCTCTAGTTGTGACAAACGGGGGCCACTCTTCATCGCGGTGCGCGGGCCTCTCACTGTCGCGGCCTCTCTTGTTGCAGAGCACAGGCTCCAGTCGCGGAGGCTCAGTAGTTGTGGCTCACGGGCCTAGTTGCTCCGTGGCATGTGGGATCCTCCCAGACCAGGACTCGAACCCGTGTCCCCTGCATTGGCAGGCAGATTCTCAACCACTGCGCCACCAGGGAAGCCCAGCCTGTGTTTTTTTGATTCTCATCCCCTCAGGCGATAGGCCCAGCAGTGGGTATGCTTGATTGAATGGTAGCTCAGTATTTACCTTTACAAGGCACCTCATTTTTCTTTTCATTACTGGCTCTTACCATGTCCCACTTTGGACCAAGGGTAGGCATTTCTCTAAAACCCCTTCAGCATTTACTTTTTGCAGAATTCTTGCTGATGGCCATTCTGACTGGTGTGAGCGGATAGGTTTTTGTAATTTGGATTTGCATATCTTTAATTATTCCTAATGTTCAGCATTTTTCCATGCCGTTTTAAATTTCTTTTTTTTTTGCCATTACACTATGCTTTTATTAGAAAAAAAAATATATATATATATGTATTGGGGAACATTAAATATCTTGGATGTGCTAATGAGAAAATCATTTTCTCTACATGGACTGAATTTTTACTTGGAGACATGTTTTCCTACTAAAGGGTAGACTAAAGAATGATTTTACTGTCGACCAGGCAAGACACCTCCCCAAAGATGACAGTGCCTTGGACAGTGTTTATGGCGGGCTGGGGCACCTGGAATCCTTGGCCCATACTGGCAGGTACTAACTGGAAACACACTCTTCCTGGGGGACAAGGATGGGAGGCACCTTAGGCCCAGCTGCTCATCGTCGAACCTTACACTTTTCAAACTATGTTGGTGTCTGACTTCCCTTTCCCTGACAGAACAACTCTGGCCCTTGGAGGTGGCTTTATGACTGCAGGCTGTAGAACCCATCATTCTCCCTTGCTCTGGGTAGGAGGTAAGCCTATGGTAGCAGAAACCCCCACATACTGGGACTTGGAATTCCAGTCTGTGCTCATTTAACTTTGTGGCATGAAGTCCATGGTGAATTGCTCTTTTTTCTTCTACGATCTGTCCAACAGCTGTCATGAGTGCCTGACCCTCAGCAGTCTCACTCTTCAAGATTGATCTGCTTTTGACTGATCCGTGACTCCGGGCAGTGGCTGATATGGGCTTTTTTTTTTTTTTCTTTGCAGAGCATCTCGACCATTGACTTTTTTATTGGGGAAAATCCACTTTAAAAATAGCCTCATCCTTTTTCTGAAGAGGCTTTCTGGAGGGCTATATTTCTTCTCTGGCATGAGCTGGAGACATCTGCTCCCAATAGAGTCTGTTATGCCCCTGACCTGGGCAGGGCGGCTCATACTTCCAGCTTGAGGGGTCCCTCATTCTTTAAACCTCTCTTCATGCTCTCCTGGTTTATGCCTCCTACGGTCCTCTCTTTTGTAAGTAGGGGCAATCATCTTGCTCTGGCTCTTCCATGAGTCTTGGAGTTTTGAAGTTTTGGGCTCCTGCTGCCCTAGGTTGCTCCTTTGGCCTTCCATAAGGCCACTTGGCTCCTGGGAAGCTAACGTGTCTCTGGTGGGGACTCTCTGGGGATGGCACTGAGGCACCTGAGAAGCCAAGTTGTCTGCAGCAAGGAACCTGTGTTTGGGAAAGTCCTGAAGCTGGTTGTCTGACTGTACCTTTACTTTGGAGTTAAACTCACTAGCAACCTCCATGTTAAGGCATGGCTCACCTAGATGTTGGAAAACAGACATTCTAGGTAGTAGGAAACTTTTACTGGCCCCTGGCACCTCTAAACTCCTCATAGGTGCATTTGTGGTTTGGGATTTTGTCAACACTTTGGTTTCCAAGATAACACTAGACTGTGGTTGAAGAGCAGGAGACTCCTTGGCCTCCATAGCCTCCCTGGCCTCTTCACCTCTCAAAGATTGGGATCCTAAGTTCACCTCCATCACTGTTACCCTATGGCAGGGGTCTCCTGAGGCCTGACCACCACTCTCCTCTCTTGGCTCGTTCCTGACCATTGCTGAACTTGGACCTGGCTCTAGGCTGTCCCTCTTGACCCATTCCACAGTCTCACTCTTCCAGGTTCTGCCCACAAGGCTGAGTGTGAGGGACTGAGAAGGTGGCCTGCCCTGCTGTGCAGTCAGAGAAGCCTTTGAGGGCCCATGGTAGTCACCAGGTGGAATCGCTCTCAGGGCACTCTGGATTTCCTTACACACAGTGGAGGGGACAAGGAGAGGCCTCTTCAGGGCAGGAACGGACTCTTCTGTTCTCACCTTCTCTCCTGAATGAGCCTGAGGAGGTTTCTCCGGGAACTCAGCAAACGTGACTGTTGAGTGGGACCCAGATACACAGGTGGCTGAAGGGGACGAGGCTAACCGCAGGGTGGTGGAGGGTTGGAACTTTGTCGACTTCAAGAGATTGATGGGCTTGAGGACCTTGAGGGGTAGGGTCCACCCGTGCTTTACCCAAAACCTTGTAATATGTGCTTCCAGCACCTCTCGAGTGTCTTGAACCAGGAAGGAAACCCTACAGGAGGTGTTCCTGCAGGGTTCCCAACCCTTCAAGCAGTATCCTCCACAGGCTCCAGCAGGCACTGCTTTGCACATCTCACCAGGAGGGTCTTGCCATGAGAGCTGATGAAAGTTGCCCTTGCCAGGAAGCCTCCCCAGGCAGCTCCGCAGAGGTGAAGCCAGGTTGTGAGTCCCCTCCAGTTCTTCCAGGCAATCTCTGCAAGCTTTCAAAGATCGACTTTTCTTCCTACTCCTGCTCCTCCCCTTCAGCTCTACTTGATGCTTCCTGATGTTTCTAGGTTTCCTAGGTGGTGCTAAGAATGGATTACTCTGGAAGCAGGGGAGTAACACGAGGAAGAGCCCCAGTCCACACAGGAAGCCAAGGATGATATCAATCACCCAGGAAGTTGGGCTGGATCTCAGCCAGATAGCAACAGTGTTTTTCAAAGAAAAGAGATTCTCCGTCTTCTGAACTGCATTGCCGCCCTCAGGCAACAGAGCCCTGGGAGTTCACTTGATGGCAGAACCCCAGGCCTGCATCACAGAGCTGTGGCCTTGTCACAAAGGGCTCCTGAGTGTGGGGGAGGGGCACTAAGAGCAATAGGCTGAATCACTGCCCCTCCTTCCCGTCCAGACCTTTATCCAGCTTTATCCGGAGAGAGCTGCGGAGAGCCACACCGGCGGACAGGTGGCGGCGCCGGGGCTGGGCGCCGGTGGGGCCGGCCAGGTGCAGGTGGAGGGGCTCGCGGGCCGCACGGACGGCACCCGGGCCCGCGGCGGAGTCTGGGTCCGGGCCAGCCACCCCCGGAGCGTCGGGTGTGCCGCTGCCTTCCAGGGCCGCCTTCGGGCCGCATGGAGCGGCCCCTCTGGCGCTCTGTGGTGGTGGTGGGGGGTGGGCGGAGGAGGTGGGGCCTGCAGCGGTGCCCGGCGGGGGGCGGAGCTGGCGGCCACCGCCGCGGGCGGAGCCGCAGCGGGAGGCCAAAAGCCTACAGCACCCGGTATTCCCAGGCGGTCTCCCATCACAAGTACTAACCAGGCCCGACCCTGCTTAGCTTCCGAGATCAGACGAGATCGGGCGCGTTCAGGGTGGTATGGCCGTAGACGGGGGCGGGGACCGCGGGCTGCCTCTTGAGGCCCAGCTTCGCTTGTCCTTGCGCCTTACCGCCATCCCCGCGGCCAGCCCGCCCCGGCAGCGCCCCGCCGCCCGCCCAGGCAGGGCAACGGAGGCCTCGGGTACCGGGGCGTGGCGGAGGGGCCGTTTTAAACTTCTGGTACAGAAAAACAGAAAAAAACGGAGAGTACAATTAACCTCTTGAAATTGTCCTCTTGCATGGTTGCCCTCTTTAGAAGTTTTGGGTCCATTTTCGACCCCAGGATTGTTTTTCAGGGCAGGTGCCATTTACAGGCTGCAATGAGTGTGAATATTTAGTGACCATGAGCACTGGGTTTAAAGCTGCTGTTGTGGCAAACGGCCACAAGGCGGCAGCATTTCTCCATTCCCAAATCTGGTTACTAGGGCAGCAGAGCCTTTCGGGGACCAATGGAATCCAGAAGAAGGCATCCCTGAAGGCTAATACAGAATACCGTGTCCTGGTGGATGGTAGAATGACCAGCAGGGTGTAGGAATTAGGAACTACCGGATGTATATCCTCGGTGGCTTCACTGACTGTCCCGACATCGTTTACCAGGTCCCCAGCAGCCCACGGGGCTCTCGTGGTCAGGGCAATCCCAGGATATGGAGCTCACCTGGGCAGGCCCCCCCTCCCCAGCAGCCCATGGCGCTCTCGTGGTCAGGCCCCTCCCAGGATACGGAGCTGCCCTGGGCAGGTACCCCGGCAGGGCTGGGCACACAGGTACCGTGCACGTAGCCCTCATTGCAGAGCAGCCCAGATCACCTGTCACTCAGAGCTGACACAGAGCACCTCGGAGCAGGACTTGAGCTAACAAACAGCAGCTCCGACAGGTCTGTGACCCTGGGCATCACTCTGTGCGGCCTCCCTCTGCCTGGTCTTCCAGAGGCTTCCACCGCAGCCGGGGCACCAGGCCTCTGTCTCCACCCATCACCCCTCCTCTCCCTGACTCCTGGGTTCCTCTCATTAGGAGAGGGTCTTCTTGAAGTTGTCTCCCACTCATGGGCCAGATAAAAGGATTAGAAAACAAGCCGGAGCTGCAGCCCCTTGTCTATCCAGACTCTCAGGAGCCCACACCTGTTCCTTGGACCTGGCCGGTTCAGCGAGGTCCATTTTCTGCAATGTGAGTCCCTGAGGGGTGAGGATGGGCTGACCTGGGCAGCCTGACCCTGCCGGCCAGCCCTCCCCAGGTGTGCCTGGGTTGAGGTCCATATAAACACGGCTCCAGGCAGCAAGAGCCCCTGCAGCTGTGCCTGATGCCATATTCTCTGCCCCGTCAGCAGTCTCGGGGCTGTGCTGGTGGGAGGGAGTGAGGGGCCACGGCTCTGTGGGTGGCCCGGTGTGAGTGGGGCTCTGCTGGACTTTCTGCAGGAGTTGCCGGGCTGCCACCTGCTAAAGAAGAGGATGTGTCACCCATACCTTCCGTTGGAATTTCTCCCCGGGCAGAGGTGAGGAAGGAAAAAAGCAGTGGGGGCCGGGACAGGAGGAGTATCTCAGGCAGGGAAATGGAAAGCTTCCAGAAGAGCGCCCGGGGCCAGGACCATCCTGGCTGGCCTGCAGGCACCAAGTCGGCCTGCGTGCTGTCGCTGCTGTGGCTCCACGGCCCTTCCTCTGGGCTTTCAAGTCCTTGGACATATTCAGGTGTTTTACCTGGGAAGGGTGGGAACAGTTCAGCAGCAGCTGGCCTGGGGCTCGGCTCACGTTTACTCACAGACGCCTCGGCACGGTCCCCCAGCTTTGCAATGAGGACGCTCCTTGCGGGGGTGGGGGGGCTGCTGGCTGCATGGGAGATGATTCCCCACCTCTGACCAACTTCAGAATTGTTTGCCGCTGGAGCCAGTGCCCTGATAGGGTTTTCCTGTGTATAACTGGTGGGTTCTGGTTTTTTTTTTTTCTTCTTTTTTGCTTCAAGTTAGATTTTATTCCTCTTCTATGTATTTATAGATATAAGCATGGAAATAATTCATTCCTATAAATACATCTGTGTGAAGGGAAGAACTTTTTTTCCGTTTTATTTTAAAATTTTATTTATTTTTAAAAATTTTGAAATTTAAGTTTATTTTTTTATTCAGCAGGATTATTATTAGTTATCTATTTTATGCATATACATGTATACAGGACAATCCCAATCTCCCGACTCATCCCACCACCAACAACCCATGGCTTCCCCCCTCTTGGTGTCCATACGTTTGTTCTCTACCTCTGTGTCTCTATTTCTGCCCTGCAAACCGGGTCATCTGTACCATTTTTCTAGGTTCCACATATATGCATTAATATACAATATTTGTTTTTCTCCTTCTGACTTACTTCACTCTGTATGACAGTCTCTAGATCCGTCGACGTCTCCACAGATGACCCAGTTTCGTTCCTTTTTATGGCTGAGTAATATTCCGTTTCATAGATGGACCACATCATTATCCGTTCGTCTGTCTGTGGGCATTTAGGTTGCTTCCATTACCTGGCTATTGTAAATAGTGCTGCAATGAACATTGTGGTGAATGTGTCTTTTTCATTTATGGTTTTCTCTGGGTATATGCCCGGAAGTGGGATTGCTGGATCCTATGGTAATTCTATTTTTAGTTTTTTAAGGAACCTCCATGCTGTTCTCCATAGTGACTGTATCAATTTACATTCCCACCAATAGTGGAAGAGGGTTCCTTTGGTCCACACCCTCGCCAGCATTTGTTGTTTGTACATTTTCTGATGATGCCCATTCTAACAGGTGTGAGGTGATACCTCACTGTAGTTTTGATGTGCATTTCTCTAATGATGAGTGATGTTGAGCAGCTTTTCATGTGCGTCTTGGCCATCTCTGTGTCTTCTTTGAAGAAACGTCTATTTAGATCTTCTGCCCATTTTTGTATTGGGTTGTTTGTTTTTTTTTTAATATTAAGCTGCATGAGCTGTTATATATATTGGAGATTAAACCTTTGTCCGTGGATTCGTTTGCAAATATTTTCTCCCATTCTGAGGGTTGCCTTTTTCCATTCCCGTTTTTTTTTTTTAACAAAGAAGGAAAGAAAGCAAAAGAAGCAGAACCCTAATGTGCAGAACAAATATGCAGAACAAAATATGCCTCTTGAAAGTGTCGTTTTGAAATATGGACGTCTTTTGAATTTTTTGGTCGATATATGACCCCAGGATTTGTTTTCAGGGCAGGTGTCATTTACAGGCCTGCAATGATTTTGAATATCAACTGACCATTAGCGCTGGGATTAAAGGTGCTGTTGTGTGAAACGGCCACAAGGGGGCAGCAGTTCTCCCTTACCAAATCTGGTTACTAGGGCAGCAGAGCCTCAATGGAAGTCGTGTTCTAGGTTGTAATTTAGAATGGAATGTGCCAGGAGAAGGCCCCTTAAGTTTGTCTCACTACTTCTTGTTCGTTTTCTTAATTTAATTTTTTTATTTTTTTAATCACAGCATGTTTGATTACAATGTTTGGCTTGTTGCAGGTGTGCAAGATGTGGTTCTTTTACACATATACATATGTCTGTTCTTGCTGGGATCCTTTTCCCATGTACGTTATGACAGAATGTTGAGTAGTCTTCTCTTGGTATTCTGTAGGTCTTTGGTGATTATATATTTCACCTGTGTTTGTATATGTCTGTTCACCCCAATCTCGTAATGTATCCAATCCTCACACCTTTCCGTTGGTGATCCATAAGTTTGTTTAATGAATCTGGGATTGCCCTTCTCTGTGGAAATATCTTCACTGGTATCAATTTTTAGGTAACATCTATAAGTGATATCCTACGATACGTGTCTTTCTCTTTCTGACTTACTACAAGTCACGTGATCACCTCTAGACTCATCTACGGTGCTGCAAATGGCATGGTGTCCTTTTCTTCCTTGGCTAATATTCTCTCTGTACATGTACCAGCTCTTCTTTGTCCACTCATCTGTTGATGGACTTTTTGGTTGCTTCCACGTCATGGCTATTGTAATGCTGCGGCAATGCACATTTGCCTGCCTGTGTCTTTCCAATTCTGTCTTCTTAGGTTATAGGCCCAGGAGTGGGCCTCCTGGATCATATGGTAGCGGAATGTTTACCTTGTAGAGGCACCTCCAGTCTGTTCTCATTAGTGGCTCTTTCCAGGTTACGTCCCGCTTAAAGTTGAGGGTATGCACTTCTCCACAACACCTTCAGCATTTTTTGTTTGTAGTTTTTTTGCTGCTGTGTGTTCTGACTAGTGTGAGCCGATACCACTTTGTGGCTGGATTTGCATGCGTCTCATAATCCCTTGAAATTGAGCTTTCTGGCATGTCCTTCTTTTCTTCAACTGTGAGTACAGCTTACCTCTTCAAATTGTCTTCGTGAAGTGTGTGTGACATTTAGAAATATTTTGGCCATTACCTCCCTCAAGACGTTTTGAGGGCAGGTTTCATTTACAGCCCACCAGTACTGCTGCATATGAAGTGACCCTTAGCACAGGTCTTAAAGCTGCTGTTGCAGGTAACGGCCAGAGGGCGGCAGCATTTCTGCTTTTCCCAACCTGGGAACTAGGGAAACAGACCATCCGGGCAGTGGTGTTCCTCGGTTATATATCAGAGTGGAATGTGCCCCCAAAAGCTGATGTCTCCTTACTTAGGTTTGTTTTATAAATTGTATTTATATATATTTTTTATTGGAGTCATATTCCATTGTGTACATGGACCACTTCTTCTTTGTGCCTTCCTCTGATGATGGACACTTTCGTAGCTTCCAAGTGTTGGCTATGGTAAATATTGCTGGAGTGGAGGATTGCCAGCCTGTGTTTTTTTTTTTTTTTTTTTTTTTTCGGTACGTGGGCCTCTCACTGCGGTGGTCCCTCCCAATGCAGAGCACAGGCTCCGGACGCGCAGGCCCAGCAGCCCTAGCTCACGGGACAAGCCGCTCCGCGGCACGTGGGATCTTCCCGACCCGGAGCATGAACGCGTGTCCCCTGCATTGGCAGGCGGGCTCTCAACCACTGCGCCACCAGTGAAGCCCAGCCTGTGATTTTTTGATTCTCATCCCCTCAGGCGATAGGCCCAGCAGTGGGTATGCTTGATTGAATGGTAGCTCAGTATTTACCTTTACAAGGCACCTCATTTTTGTTTTCATTACTGGCTCTTACCATGTCCCACTTTGGACCAAGGGTAGGCGTTTCTCTAAAACCCCTTCAGCATTTACTTTTTGCAGAATTCTTGCTGATGGCCATTCTGACTGGTGTGAGCGGATAGGTTTTTGTAATTTGGATTTGCATATCTTTAATTATTCCTAATGTTCAGCATTTTTCCATGCCGTTTTAAATTTCTTTTTTTTTGCCATTACACTATGCTTTTATTAGAAAAAAATATATATATATGTATTGGGGAACATTAAATATCTTGGATGTGCTAATGAGAAAATCATTTTCTCTACATGGACTGAATTTTTACTTGGAGACATGTTTTCCTACTAAAGGGAAGACTAAAGAAGGATTTTACTGTCGACCAGGCAAGACACCTCCCCAAAGATGACAATGCCTTGGACAGTGTTTATGGCGGGCTGGGGCACCTGGAATCCTTGGCCCATACTGGCAGGTACTAACTGGAAACACACTCTTCCTGGGGGACAAGGATGGGAGGCACCTTAGGCCCAGCTGCTCATCGTCGAACCTTACACTTTTCAAACTATGTTGGTGTCTGACTTCCCTTTCCCTGACAGAACAACTCTGGCCCTTGGAGGTGGCTTTATGACTGCAGGCTGTAGAACCCATCATTCTCCCTTGCTCTGGGTAGGAGGTAAGCCTATGGTAGCAGAAACCCCCACATACTGGGACTTGGAATTCCAGTCTGTGCTCATTTAACTTTGTGGCATGAAGTCCATGGTGAATTGCTCTTTTTTCTTCTACGATCTGTCCAACAGCTGTCATGAGTTCCTGACCCTCAGCAGTCTCACTCTTCAAGATTGATCTGCTTTTGACTGATCCGTGACTCCGGGCAGTGGCTGATATGGGCTTTTTTTTTTTTTTCTTTGCAGAGCATCTCGACCATTGACTTTTTTATTGGGGAAAATCCACTTTAAAAATAGCCTCATCCTTTTTCTGAAGAGGCTTTCTGGAGGGCTATATTTCTTCTCTGGCATGAGCTGGAGACATCTGCTCCCAATAGAGTCTGTTATGCCCCTGACCTGGGCAGGGCGGCTCATACTTCCAGCTTGAGGGGTCCCTCATTCTTTAAACCTCTCTTCATGCTCTCCTGGTTTATGCCTCCTACGGTCCTCTCTTTTGTAAGTAGGGGCAATCATCTTGCTCTGGCTCTTCCATGAGTCTTGGAGTTTTGAAGTTTGGGGCTCCTGCTGCCCTAGGTTGCTCCTTTGGCCTTCCATAAGGCCACTTGGCTCCTGGGAAGCTAACGTGTCTCTGGTGGGGACTCTCTGGGGATGGCACTGAGGCACCTGAGAAGCCAAGTTGTCTGCAGCAAGGAACCTGTGTTTGGGAAAGTCCTGAAGCTGGTTGTCTGACTGTACCTTTACTTTGGAGTTAAACTCACTAGCAACCTCCATGTTAAGGCATGGCTCACCTAGATGTTGGAAAACAGACATTCTAGGTAGTAGGAAACTTTTACTGGCCCCTGGCACCTCTAAACTCCTCATAGGTGCATTTGTGGTTTGGGATTTTGTCAACACTTTGGTTTCCAAGATAACACTAGACTGTGGTTGAAGAGCAGGAGACTCCTTGGCCTCCATAGCCTCCCTGGCCTCTTCACCTCTCAAAGATTGGGATCCTAAGTTCACCTCCATCACTGTTACCCTATGGCAGGGGTCTCCTGAGGCCTGACCACCACTCTCCTCTCTTGGCTCGTTCCTGACCATTGCTGAACTTGGACCTGGCTCTAGGCTGTCCCTCTTGACCCATTCCACAGTCTCACTCTTCCAGGTTCTGCCCACAAGGCTGAGTGTGAGGGACTGAGAAGGTGGCCTGCCCTGCTGTGCAGTCAGAGAAGCCTTTGAGGGCCCATGGTAGTCACCAGGTGGAATCGCTCTCAGGGCACTCTGGATTTCCTTACACACAGTGGAGGGGACAAGGAGAGGCCTCTTCAGGGCAGGAACGGACTCTTCTGTTCTCACCTTCTCTCCTGAATGAGCCTGAGGAGGTTTCTCCGGGAACTCAGCAAACGTGACTGTTGAGTGGGACCCAGATACACAGGTGGCTGAAGGGGACGAGGCTAACCGCAGGGTGGTGGAGGGTTGGAACTTTGTCGACTTCAAGAGATTGATGGGCTTGAGGACCTTGAGGGGTAGGGTCCACCCGTGCTTTACCCAAAACCTTGTAATATGTGCTTCCAGCACCTCTCGAGTGTCTTGAACCAGGAAGGAAACCCTACAGGAGGTGTTCCTGCAGGGTTCCCAACCCTTCAAGCAGTATCCTCCACAGGCTCCAGCAGGCACTGCTTTGCACATCTCACCAGGAGGGTCTTGCCATGAGAGCTGATGAAAGTTGCCCTTGCCAGGAAGCCTCCCCAGGCAGCTCCGCAGAGGTGAAGCCAGGTTGTGAGTCCCCTCCAGTTCTTCCAGGCAATCTCTGCAAGCTTTCAAAGATCGACTTTTCTTCCTACTCCTGCTCCTCCCCTTCAGCTCTACTTGATGCTTCCTGATGTTTCTAGGTTTCCTAGGTGGTGCTAAGAATGGATTACTCTGGAAGCAGGGGAGTAACACGAGGAAGAGCCCCAGTCCACACAGGAAGCCAAGGATGATATCAATCACCCAGGAAGTTGGGCTGGATCTCAGCCAGATAGCAACAGTGTTTTTCAAAGAAAAGAGATTCTCCGTCTTCTGAACTGCATTGCCGCCCTCAGGCAACAGAGCCCTGGGAGTTCACTTGATGGCAGAACCCCAGGCCTGCATCACAGAGCTGTGGCCTTGTCACAAAGGGCTCCTGAGTGTGGGGGAGGGGCACTAAGAGCAATAGGCTGAATCACTGCCCCTCCTTCCCGTCCAGACCTTTATCCAGCTTTATCCGGAGAGAGCTGCGGAGAGCCACACCGGCGGACAGGTGGCGGCGCCGGGGCTGGGCGCCGGTGGGGCCGGCCAGGTGCAGGTGGAGGGGCTCGCGGGCCGCACGGACGGCACCCGGGCCCGCGGCGGAGTCTGGGTCCGGGCCAGCCACCCCCGGAGCGTCGGGTGTGCCGCTGCCTTCCAGGGCCGCCTTCGGGCCGCATGGAGCGGCCCCTCTGGCGCTCTGTGGTGGTGGTGGGGGGTGGGCGGAGGAGGTGGGGCCTGCAGCGGTGCCCGGCGGGGGGCGGAGCTGGCGGCCACCGCCGCGGGCGACTAAAGGAGAAGGCGGAGCCGCAGCGGGAGGCCAAAAGCCTACAGCACCCGGTATTCCCAGGCGGTCTCCCATCACAAGTACTAACCAGGCCCGACCCTGCTTAGCTTCCGAGATCAGACGAGATCGGGCGCGTTCAGGGTGGTATGGCCGTAGACGGGGGCGGGGACCGCGGGCTGCCTCTTGAGGCCCAGCTTCGCTTGTCCTTGCGCCTTACCGCCATCCCCGCGGCCAGCCCGCCCCGGCAGCGCCCCGCCGCCCGCCCAGGCAGGGCAACGGAGGCCTCGGGTACCGGGGCGTGGCGGAGGGGCCGTTTTAAATTTCTGGTACAGAAAAACAGAAAAAAACGGAGAGTACAATTAACCTCTTGAAATTGTCCTCTTGCATGGTTGCCCTCTTTAGAAGTTTTGGGTCCATTTTCGACCCCAGGATTGTTTTTCAGGGCAGGTGCCATTTACAGGCTGCAATGAGTGTGAATATTTAGTGACCATGAGCACTGGGTTTAAAGCTGCTGTTGTGGCAAACGGCCACAAGGCGGCAGCATTTCTCCATTCCCAAATCTGGTTACTAGGGCAGCAGAGCCTTTCGGGGACCAATGGAATCCAGAAGAAGGCATCCCTGAAGGCTAATACAGAATACCGTGTCCTGGTGGATGGTAGAATGACCAGCAGGGTGTAGGAATTAGGAACTACCGGATGTATATCCTCGGTGGCTTCACTGACTGTCCCGGCATCGTTTACCAGGTCCCCAGCAGCCCACGGGGCTCTCGTGGTCAGGGCAATCCCAGGATATGGAGCTCACCTGGGCAGGCCCCCCCTCCCCAGCAGCCCATGGCGCTCTCGTGGTCAGGCCCCTCCCAGGATACGGAGCTGCCCTGGGCAGGTACCCCGGCAGGGCTGGGCACACAGGTACCGTGCACGTAGCCCTCATTGCAGAGCAGCCCAGATCACCTGTCACTCAGAGCTGACACAGAGCACCTCGGAGCAGGACTTGAGCTAACAAACAGCAGCTCCGACAGGTCTGTGACCCTGGGCATCACTCTGTGCGGCCTCCCTCTGCCTGGTCTTCCAGAGGCTTCCACCGCAGCCGGGGCACCAGGCCTCTGTCTCCACCCATCACCCCTCCTCTCCCTGACTCCTGGGTTCCTCTCATTAGGAGAGGGTCTTCTTGAAGTTGTCTCCCACTCATGGGCCAGATAAAAGGATTAGAAAACAAGCCAGAGCTGCAGCCCCTTGTCTATCCAGACTCTCAGGAGCCCACACCTGTTCCTTGGACCTGGCCGGTTCAGCGAGGTCCATTTTCTGCAATGTGAGTCCCTGAGGGGTGAGGATGGGCTGACCTGGGCAGCCTGACCCTGCCGGCCAGCCCTCCCCAGGTGTGCCTGGGTTGAGGTCCATATAAACACGGCTCCAGGCAGCAAGAGCCCCTGCAGCTGTGCCTGATGCCATATTCTCTGCCCCGTCAGCAGTCTCGGGGCTGTGCTGGTGGGAGGGAGTGAGGGGCCACGGCTCTGTGGGTGGCCCGGTGTGAGTGGGGCTCTGCTGGACTTTCTGCAGGAGTTGCCGGGCTGCCACCTGCTAAAGAAGAGGATGTGTCACCCATACCTTCCGTTGGAATTTCTCCCCGGGCAGAGGTGAGGAAGGAAAAAAGCAGTGGGGGCCGGGACAGGAGGAGTATCTCAGGCAGGGAAATGGAAAGCTTCCAGAAGAGCGCCCGGGGCCAGGACCATCCTGGCTGGCCTGCAGGCACCAAGTCGGCCTGCGTGCTGTCGCTGCTGTGGCTCCACGGCCCTTCCTCTGGGCTTTCAAGTCCTTGGACATATTCAGGTGTTTTACCTGGGAAGGGTGGGAACAGTTCAGCAGCAGCTGGCCTGGGGCTCGGCTCACGTTTACTCACAGACGCCTCGGCACGGTCCCCCAGCTTTGCAATGAGGACGCTCCTTGCGGGGGTGGGGGGGCTGCTGGCTGCATGGGAGATGATTCCCCACCTCTGACCAACTTCAGAATTGTTTGCCGCTGGAGCCAGTGCCCTGATAGGGTTTTCCTGTGTATAACTGGTGGGTTCTGGTTTTTTTTTTTCTTCTTTTTTGCTTCAAGTTAGATTTTATTCCTCTTCTATGTATTTATAGATATAAGCATGGAAATAATTCATTCCTATAAATACATCTGTGTGAAGGGAAGAACTTTTTTTCCGTTTTATTTTAAAATTTTATTTATTTTTAAAAATTTTGAAATTTAAGTTTATTTTTTTATTCAGCAGGATTATTATTAGTTATCTATTTTATGCATATACATGTATACAGGACAATCCCAATCTCCCGACTCATCCCACCACCAACAACCCATGGCTTCCCCCCTCTTGGTGTCCATACGTTTGTTCTCTACCTCTGTGTCTCTATTTCTGCCCTGCAAACCGGGTCATCTGTACCATTTTTCTAGGTTCCACATATATGCATTAATATACAATATTTGTTTTTCTCCTTCTGACTTACTTCACTCTGTATGACAGTCTCTAGATCCGTCGACGTCTCCACAGATGACCCAGTTTCGTTCCTTTTTATGGCTGAGTAATATTCCGTTTCATAGATGGACCACATCATTATCCGTTCGTCTGTCTGTGGGCATTTAGGTTGCTTCCATTACCTGGCTATTGTAAATAGTGCTGCAATGAACATTGTGGTGAATGTGTCTTTTTCATTTATGGTTTTCTCTGGGTATATGCCCGGAAGTGGGATTGCTGGATCCTATGGTAATTCTATTTTTAGTTTTTTAAGGAACCTCCATGCTGTTCTCCATAGTGACTGTATCAATTTACATTCCCACCAATAGTGGAAGAGGGTTCCTTTGGTCCACACCCTCGCCAGCATTTGTTGTTTGTACATTTTCTGATGATGCCCATTCTAACAGGTGTGAGGTGATACCTCACTGTAGTTTTGATGTGCATTTCTCTAATGATGAGTGATGTTGAGCAGCTTTTCATGTGCGTCTTGGCCATCTCTGTGTCTTCTTTGAAGAAACGTCTATTTAGATCTTCTGCCCATTTTTGTATTGGGTTGTTTGTTTTTTTTTTAATATTAAGCTGCATGAGCTGTTATATATATTGGAGATTAAACCTTTGTCCGTGGATTCGTTTGCAAATATTTTCTCCCATTCTGAGGGTTGCCTTTTTCCATTCCCGTTTTTTTTTTTTAACAAAGAAGGAAAGAAAGCAAAAGAAGCAGAACCCTAATGTGCAGAACAAATATGCAGAACAAAATATGCCTCTTGAAAGTGTCGTTTTGAAATATGGACGTCTTTTGAATTTTTTGGTCGATATATGACCCCAGGATTTGTTTTCAGGGCAGGTGTCATTTACAGGCCTGCAATGATTTTGAATATCAACTGACCATTAGCGCTGGGATTAAAGGTGCTGTTGTGTGAAACGGCCACAAGGGGGCAGCAGTTCTCCCTTACCAAATCTGGTTACTAGGGCAGCAGAACCTCAATGGAAGTCGTGTTCTAGGTTGTAATTTAGAATGGAATGTGCCAGGAGAAGGCCCCTTAAGTTTGTCTCACTACTTCTTGTTCGTTTTCTTAATTTAATTTTTTTATTTTTTTAATCACAGCATGTTTGATTACAATGTTTGGCTTGTTGCAGGTGTGCAAGATGTGGTTCTTTTACACATATACATATGTCTGTTCTTGCTGGGATCCTTTTCCCATGTACGTTATGACAGAATGTTGAGTAGTCTTCTCTTGGTATTCTGTAGGTCTTTGGTGATTATATATTTCACCTGTGTTTGTATATGTCTGTTCACCCCAATCTCGTAATGTATCCAATCCTCACACCTTTCCGTTGGTGATCCATAAGTTTGTTTAATGAATCTGGGATTGCCCTTCTCTGTGGAAATATCTTCACTGGTATCAATTTTTAGGTAACATCTATAAGTGATATCCTACGATACGTGTCTTTCTCTTTCTGACTTACTACAAGTCACGTGATCACCTCTAGACTCATCTACGGTGCTGCAAATGGCATGGTGTCCTTTTCTTCCTTGGCTAATATTCTCTCTGTACATGTACCAGCTCTTCTTTGTCCACTCATCTGTTGATGGACTTTTTGGTTGCTTCCACGTCATGGCTATTGTAATGCTGCGGCAATGCACATTTGCCTGCCTGTGTCTTTCCAATTCTGTCTTCTTAGGTTATAGGCCCAGGAGTGGGCCTGCTGGATCATATGGTAGCGGAATGTTTACCTTGTAGAGGCACCTCCAGTCTGTTCTCATTAGTGGCTCTTTCCAGGTTACGTCCCGCTTAAAGTTGAGGGTATGCACTTCTCCACAACACCTTCAGCATTTTTTGTTTGTAGTTTTTTTGCTGCTGTGTGTTCTGACTAGTGTGAGCCGATACCACTTTGTGGCTGGATTTGCATGCGTCTCATAATCCCTTGAAATTGAGCTTTCTGGCATGTCCTTCTTTTCTTCAACTGTGAGTACAGCTTACCTCTTCAAATTGTCTTCGTGAAGTGTGTGTGACATTTAGAAATATTTTGGCCATTACCTCCCTCAAGACGTTTTGAGGGCAGGTTTCATTTACAGCCCACCAGTACTGCTGCATATGAAGTGACCCTTAGCACAGGTCTTAAAGCTGCTGTTGCAGGTAACGGCCAGAGGGCGGCAGCATTTCTGCTTTTCCCAACCTGGGAACTAGGGAAACAGACCATCCGGGCAGTGGTGTTCCTCGGTTATATATTAGAGTGGAATGTGCCCCCAAAAGCTGATGTCTCCTTACTTAGGTTTGTTTTATAAATTGTATTTATATATATTTTTTATTGGAGTCATATTCCATTGTGTACATGGACCACTTCTTCTTTGTGCCTTCCTCTGATGATGGACACTTTCGTAGCTTCCAAGTGTTGGCTATGGTAAATATTGCTGGAGTGGAGGATTGCCAGCCTGTGTTTTTTTTTTTTTTTTTTTTTTTCGGTACGTGCGCCTCTCACTACGGTGGTCCCTCCCAATGCAGAGCACAGGCTCCGGACGCGCAGGCCCAGCAGCCCTAGCTCACGGGACAAGCCGCTCCGTGGCACGTGGGATCTTCCCGACCCGGAGCATGAACGCGTGTCCCCTGCATTGGCAGGCGGGCTCTCAACCACTGCGCCACCAGTGAAGCCCAGCCTGTGTTTTTTTGTTTTTTTTTTTTTTTTAATTTATTTATTTATTTATTTATGTTTGGCTGTGTTGGGTCTTCGTTTCTGTGCGAGGGCTTTCTCTAGTTGTGACAAACGGGGGCCACTCTTCATCGCGGTGCGCGGGCCTCTCACTGTCGCGGCCTCTCTTGTTGCAGAGCACAGGCTCCAGTCGCGGAGGCTCAGTAGTTGTGGCTCACGGGCCTAGTTGCTCCGTGGCATGTGGGATCCTCCCAGACCAGGACTCGAACCCGTGTCCCCTGCATTGGCAGGCAGATTCTCAACCACTGCGCCACCAGGGAAGCCCAGCCTGTGTTTTTTTGATTCTCATCCCCTCAGGCGATAGGCCCAGCAGTGGGTATGCTTGATTGAATGGTAGCTCAGTATTTACCTTTACAAGGCACCTCATTTTTCTTTTCATTACTGGCTCTTACCATGTCCCACTTTGGACCAAGGGTAGGCATTTCTCTAAAACCCCTTCAGCATTTACTTTTTGCAGAATTCTTGCTGATGGCCATTCTGACTGGTGTGAGCGGATAGGTTTTTGTAATTTGGATTTGCATATCTTTAATTATTCCTAATGTTCAGCATTTTTCCATGCCGTTTTAAATTTCTTTTTTTTTTGCCATTACACTATGCTTTTATTAGAAAAAAAAATATATATATATATGTATTGGGGAACATTAAATATCTTGGATGTGCTAATGAGAAAATCATTTTCTCTACATGGACTGAATTTTTACTTGGAGACATGTTTTCCTACTAAAGGGTAGACTAAAGAAGGATTTTACTGTCGACCAGGCAAGACACCTCCCCAAAGATGACAGTGCCTTGGACAGTGTTTATGGCGGGCTGGGGCACCTGGAATCCTTGGCCCATACTGGCAGGTACTAACTGGAAACACACTCTTCCTGGGGGACAAGGATGGGAGGCACCTTAGGCCCAGCTGCTCATCGTCGAACCTTACACTTTTCAAACTATGTTGGTGTCTGACTTCCCTTTCCCTGACAGAACAACTCTGGCCCTTGGAGGTGGCTTTATGACTGCAGGCTGTAGAACCCATCATTCTCCCTTGCTCTGGGTAGGAGGTAAGCCTATGGTAGCAGAAACCCCCACATACTGGGACTTGGAATTCCAGTCTGTGCTCATTTAACTTTGTGGCATGAAGTCCATGGTGAATTGCTCTTTTTTCTTCTACGATCTGTCCAACAGCTGTCATGAGTTCCTGACCCTCAGCAGTCTCACTCTTCAAGATTGATCTGCTTTTGACTGATCCGTGACTCCGGGCAGTGGCTGATATGGGCTTTTTTTTTTTTTTCTTTGCAGAGCATCTCGACCATTGACTTTTTTATTGGGGAAAATCCACTTTAAAAATAGCCTCATCCTTTTTCTGAAGAGGCTTTCTGGAGGGCTATATTTCTTCTCTGGCATGAGCTGGAGACATCTGCTCCCAATAGAGTCTGTTATGCCCCTGACCTGGGCAGGGCGGCTCATACTTCCAGCTTGAGGGGTCCCTCATTCTTTAAACCTCTCTTCATGCTCTCCTGGTTTATGCCTCCTACGGTCCTCTCTTTTGTAAGTAGGGGCAATCATCTTGCTCTGGCTCTTCCATGAGTCTTGGAGTTTTGAAGTTTGGGGCTCCTGCTGCCCTAGGTTGCTCCTTTGGCCTTCCATAAGGCCACTTGGCTCCTGGGAAGCTAACGTGTCTCTGGTGGGGACTCTCTGGGGATGGCACTGAGGCACCTGAGAAGCCAAGTTGTCTGCAGCAAGGAACCTGTGTTTGGGAAAGTCCTGAAGCTGGTTGTCTGACTGTACCTTTACTTTGGAGTTAAACTCACTAGCAACCTCCATGTTAAGGCATGGCTCACCTAGATGTTGGAAAACAGACATTCTAGGTAGTAGGAAACTTTTACTGGCCCCTGGCACCTCTAAACTCCTCATAGGTGCATTTGTGGTTTGGGATTTTGTCAACACTTTGGTTTCCAAGATAACACTAGACTGTGGTTGAAGAGCAGGAGACTCCTTGGCCTCCATAGCCTCCCTGGCCTCTTCACCTCTCAAAGATTGGGATCCTAAGTTCACCTCCATCACTGTTACCCTATGGCAGGGGTCTCCTGAGGCCTGACCACCACTCTCCTCTCTTGGCTCGTTCCTGACCATTGCTGAACTTGGACCTGGCTCTAGGCTGTCCCTCTTGACCCATTCCACAGTCTCACTCTTCCAGGTTCTGCCCACAAGGCTGAGTGTGAGGGACTGAGAAGGTGGCCTGCCCTGCTGTGCAGTCAGAGAAGCCTTTGAGGGCCCATGGTAGTCACCAGGTGGAATCGCTCTCAGGGCACTCTGGATTTCCTTACACACAGTGGAGGGGACAAGGAGAGGCCTCTTCAGGGCAGGAACGGACTCTTCTGTTCTCACCTTCTCTCCTGAATGAGCCTGAGGAGGTTTCTCCGGGAACTCAGCAAACGTGACTGTTGAGTGGGACCCAGATACACAGGTGGCTGAAGGGGACGAGGCTAACCGCAGGGTGGTGGAGGGTTGGAACTTTGTCGACTTCAAGAGATTGATGGGCTTGAGGACCTTGAGGGGTAGGGTCCACCCGTGCTTTACCCAAAACCTTGTAATATGTGCTTCCAGCACCTCTCGAGTGTCTTGAACCAGGAAGGAAACCCTACAGGAGGTGTTCCTGCAGGGTTCCCAACCCTTCAAGCAGTATCCTCCACAGGCTCCAGCAGGCACTGCTTTGCACATCTCACCAGGAGGGTCTTGCCATGAGAGCTGATGAAAGTTGCCCTTGCCAGGAAGCCTCCCCAGGCAGCTCCGCAGAGGTGAAGCCAGGTTGTGAGTCCCCTCCAGTTCTTCCAGGCAATCTCTGCAAGCTTTCAAAGATCGACTTTTCTTCCTACTCCTGCTCCTCCCCTTCAGCTCTACTTGATGCTTCCTGATGTTTCTAGGTTTCCTAGGTGGTGCTAAGAATGGATTACTCTGGAAGCAGGGGAGTAACACGAGGAAGAGCCCCAGTCCACACAGGAAGCCAAGGATGATATCAATCACCCAGGAAGTTGGGCTGGATCTCAGCCAGATAGCAACAGTGTTTTTCAAAGAAAAGAGATTCTCCGTCTTCTGAACTGCATTGCCGCCCTCAGGCAACAGAGCCCTGGGAGTTCACTTGATGGCAGAACCCCAGGCCTGCATCACAGAGCTGTGGCCTTGTCACAAAGGGCTCCTGAGTGTGGGGGAGGGGCACTAAGAGCAATAGGCTGAATCACTGCCCCTCCTTCCCGTCCAGACCTTTATCCAGCTTTATCCGGAGAGAGCTGCGGAGAGCCACACCGGCGGACAGGTGGCGGCGCCGGGGCTGGGCGCCGGTGGGGCCGGCCAGGTGCAGGTGGAGGGGCTCGCGGGCCGCACGGACGGCACCCGGGCCCGCGGCGGAGTCTGGGTCCGGGCCAGCCACCCCCGGAGCGTCGGGTGTGCCGCTGCCTTCCAGGGCCGCCTTCGGGCCGCATGGAGCGGCCCCTCTGGCGCTCTGTGGTGGTGGTGGGGGGTGGGCGGAGGAGGTGGGGCCTGCAGCGGTGCCCGGCGGGGGGCGGAGCTGGCGGCCACCGCCGCGGGCGACTAAAGGAGAAGGCGGAGCCGCAGCGGGAGGCCAAAAGCCTACAGCACCCGGTATTCCCAGGCGGTCTCCCATCACAAGTACTAACCAGGCCCGACCCTGCTTAGCTTCCGAGATCAGACGAGATCGGGCGCGTTCAGGGTGGTATGGCCGTAGACGGGGGCGGGGACCGCGGGCTGCCTCTTGAGGCCCAGCTTCGCTTGTCCTTGCGCCTTACCGCCATCCCCGCGGCCAGCCCGCCCCGGCAGCGCCCCGCCGCCCGCCCAGGCAGGGCAACGGAGGCCTCGGGTACCGGGGCGTGGCGGAGGGGCCGTTTTAAATTTCTGGTACAGAAAAACAGAAAAAAACGGAGAGTACAATTAACCTCTTGAAATTGTCCTCTTGCATGGTTGCCCTCTTTAGAAGTTTTGGGTCCATTTTCGACCCCAGGATTGTTTTTCAGGGCAGGTGCCATTTACAGGCTGCAATGAGTGTGAATATTTAGTGACCATGAGCACTGGGTTTAAAGCTGCTGTTGTGGCAAACGGCCACAAGGCGGCAGCATTTCTCCATTCCCAAATCTGGTTACTAGGGCAGCAGAGCCTTTCGGGGACCAATGGAATCCAGAAGAAGGCATCCCTGAAGGCTAATACAGAATACCGTGTCCTGGTGGATGGTAGAATGACCAGCAGGGTGTAGGAATTAGGAACTACCGGATGTATATCCTCGGTGGCTTCACTGACTGTCCCGACATCGTTTACCAGGTCCCCAGCAGCCCACGGGGCTCTCGTGGTCAGGGCAATCCCAGGATATGGAGCTCACCTGGGCAGGCCCCCCCTCCCCAGCAGCCCATGGCGCTCTCGTGGTCAGGCCCCTCCCAGGATACGGAGCTGCCCTGGGCAGGTACCCCGGCAGGGCTGGGCACACAGGTACCGTGCACGTAGCCCTCATTGCAGAGCAGCCCAGATCACCTGTCACTCAGAGCTGACACAGAGCACCTCGGAGCAGGACTTGAGCTAACAAACAGCAGCTCCGACAGGTCTGTGACCCTGGGCATCACTCTGTGCGGCCTCCCTCTGCCTGGTCTTCCAGAGGCTTCCACCGCAGCCGGGGCACCAGGCCTCTGTCTCCACCCATCACCCCTCCTCTCCCTGACTCCTGGGTTCCTCTCATTAGGAGAGGGTCTTCTTGAAGTTGTCTCCCACTCATGGGCCAGATAAAAGGATTAGAAAACAAGCCGGAGCTGCAGCCCCTTGTCTATCCAGACTCTCAGGAGCCCACACCTGTTCCTTGGACCTGGCCGGTTCAGCGAGGTCCATTTTCTGCAATGTGAGTCCCTGAGGGGTGAGGATGGGCTGACCTGGGCAGCCTGACCCTGCCGGCCAGCCCTCCCCAGGTGTGCCTGGGTTGAGGTCCATATAAACACGGCTCCAGGCAGCAAGAGCCCCTGCAGCTGTGCCTGATGCCATATTCTCTGCCCCGTCAGCAGTCTCGGGGCTGTGCTGGTGGGAGGGAGTGAGGGGCCACGGCTCTGTGGGTGGCCCGGTGTGAGTGGGGCTCTGCTGGACTTTCTGCAGGAGTTGCCGGGCTGCCACCTGCTAAAGAAGAGGATGTGTCACCCATACCTTCCGTTGGAATTTCTCCCCGGGCAGAGGTGAGGAAGGAAAAAAGCAGTGGGGGCCGGGACAGGAGGAGTATCTCAGGCAGGGAAATGGAAAGCTTCCAGAAGAGCGCCCGGGGCCAGGACCATCCTGGCTGGCCTGCAGGCACCAAGTCGGCCTGCGTGCTGTCGCTGCTGTGGCTCCACGGCCCTTC
>NW_028294113.1:0-35034 GCF_964341445.2 Mesoplodon mirus | reverse complement strand
ATAATTATTACCGTATTTGTAGAGAGTCATTCAAACCAGAAGCTGGAGAGAGATTCGCAATGAATCGAACTAAAGAATAGCTTGAAATAAATAACGAACCAATGGAACAATAAACAGGTACGATGATTCTTCTATCGTATTAGCATAAGCAAAGTAAAACATAGTTATTACCGTATTTGTAGAGAGTCATTCAAACGAGAAGCTGGAGAGAGATTAGCAATGAATCGAACTAAAGAATAGCATGAAATAAATAACGAACCAATGGAACAATAAACAGGTACGATGATTCTTCTATCATATTAGCATAAGCAACGAGAAACATAGTTATTACCGTATTTGTAGAGAGTCTTTCAAACGAGAAGCTGGAGAGAGATTAGCAATGAATCGAACTAAAGAATAGCATGAAATAAATAACGAACCAATGGAGCAATAAACAGGTACGATGCTGCTTCTATCATATTAGCATAAGCAACGAGAAACATAGTTATTACCGTATTTGTAGAGAGTCATTCAAACGAGAAGCTGGAGAGAGATTCGCAATGAATCGAACTAAAGAATAGCTTCAAATAAATAACGAACCAATGGAACAATAAACAGGTACGATGATTCTTCTATCATATTAGCATAAGCAACGAGAAACATAGTTATTACCGTATTTGTAGAGAGTCATTCAAACCAGAAGCTGGAGAGAGATTCGCAATGAATCGAACTAAAGAATAGCTTGAAATAAATAACGAACCAATGGAACAATAAACAGGTACGATGCTGCTTCTATTATATTAGCATAAGCAACGAGAAACATAGTTATAACCGTATTTGTAGAGAGTCATTCAAACCAGAAGCTGGAGAGAGATTCGCAATGAATCGAACTAAAGAATAGCTTCAAATAAATAACGAACCAATGGAACAATAAACAGGTACGATGATTCTTCTATCATATTAGCATAAGCAACGAGAAACATAGTTATTACCGTATTTGTAGAGAGTCTTTCAAACGAGAAGCTGGAGAGAGATTAGCAATGAATCGAACTAAAGAATAGCATGAAATAAATAACGAACCAATGGAACAATAAACAGGTACGATGCTGCTTCTATCATATTAGCATAAGCAACGAGAAACATAGTTATTACCGTATTTGTAGAGAGTCATTCAAACGAGAAGCTGGAGAGAGATTCGCAATGAATCGAACTAAAGAATAGCTTGAAATAAATAACGAACCAATGGAACAATAAACAGGTACGATGCTGCTTCTATCATATTAGCATAAGCAACGAGAAACATAGTTATTACCGTATTTGTAGAGAGTCTTTCAAACGAGAAGCTGGAGAGAGATTCGCAATGAATCGAACTAAAGAATAGCTTGAAATAAATAACGAACCAATGGAACAATAAACAGATACGATGCTGCTTCTATCATATTAGAATAAGCAACGTAAAACATAATTATTACCGTATTTGTAGAGAGTCTTTCAAACGAGAAGCTGGAGAGAGATTCGCAATGAATCGAACTAAAGAATAGCTTGAAATAAATAACGAACCAATGGAACAATAAACAGGTACGATGCTGCTTCTATCATATTAGAATAAGCAACGTAAAACATAATTATTACCGTATTTGTAGAGAGTCATTCAAACCAGAAGCTGGAGAGAGATTCGCAATGAATCGAACTAAAGAATAGCTTGAAATAAATAACGAACCAATGGAACAATAAACAGGTACGATGATTCTTCTATCGTATTAGCATAAGCAAAGTAAAACATAGTTATTACCGTATTTGTAGAGAGTCATTCAAACGAGAAGCTGGAGAGAGATTAGCAATGAATCGAACTAAAGAATAGCATGAAATAAATAACGAACCAATGGAACAATAAACAGGTACGATGATTCTTCTATCATATTAGCATAAGCAACGAGAAACATAGTTATTACCGTATTTGTAGAGAGTCTTTCAAACGAGAAGCTGGAGAGAGATTAGCAATGAATCGAACTAAAGAATAGCATGAAATAAATAACGAACCAATGGAGCAATAAACAGGTACGATGCTGCTTCTATCATATTAGCATAAGCAACGAGAAACATAGTTATTACCGTATTTGTAGAGAGTCATTCAAACGAGAAGCTGGAGAGAGATTCGCAATGAATCGAACTAAAGAATAGCTTCAAATAAATAACGAACCAATGGAACAATAAACAGGTACGATGATTCTTCTATCATATTAGCATAAGCAACGAGAAACATAGTTATTACCGTATTTGTAGAGAGTCATTCAAACGAGAAGCTGGAGAGAGATTAGCAATGAATCGAACTAAAGAATAGCATGAAATAAATAACGAACCAATGGAACAATAAACAGGTACGATGATTCTTCTATCATATTAGCATAAGCAACGAGAAACATAGTTATTACCGTATTTGTAGAGAGTCTTTCAAAGGAGAAGCTGGAGAGAGATTCGCAATGAATCGAACTAAAGAATAGCTTGAAATAAATAACGAACCAATGGAACAATTAACAGGTACGATGCTGCTTCTATCATATTAGCATAAGCAACGAGAAACATAGTTATTACCGTATTTGTAGAGAGTCATTCAAACCAGAAGCTGGAGAGAGATTCGCAATGAATCGAACTAAAGAATACCTTGAAATAAATAGCGAACCAATGGAACAATAAACAGGTACGATGATTCTTCTATCATATTAGCATAAGCAACGAGAAACATAGTTATTACCGTATTTGTAGAGAGTCATTCAAACGGGAAGCTCGAGAGAGATTCGCAATGAATCGAACTAAAGAATAGCTTGAAATAAATAGCGAACCAATTGAACGAAGCACAATAAACAGGTACGATGCTGCTTCTATCATATTAGCATAAGCAACGAGAAACATAGTTATTACCGTATTTGTAGAGAGTCATTCAAACGAGAAGCTGGAGAGAGATTCGCAATGAATCGAACTAAAGAATAGCTTGAAATAAATAGCGAACCAATTGATGCTAATATGATAGAAGCAGCATCGTACCTGTTTATTGTTCCATTGGTTCGTTATTTATTTGAAGCTATTCTTTAGTTCGATTCATTGCGAATCTCTCTCCAGCTTCTCGTTAGAATGACTCTCTACAAATACGGTAATAACTATGTTTCTCGTTGCTTATGCTAATATGATAGAAGCAGCATCGTACCTGTTATTGTTCCATTGGTTCGTTATTTATTTGAAGCTATTCTTTAGTTCGATTCATTGCGAATCTCTCTCCAGCTTCTCGTTAGAATGACTCTCTACAAATACGGTAATAACTATGTTTCTCGTTGCTTATGCTAATATGATAGAAGCAGCATCGTACCTGTTTATTGTTCCATTGGTTCGTTATTTATTTCAAGCTATTCTTTAGTTCGATTCATTGCGAATCTCTCTACAGCTTCTCGTTTGAATGACTCTCTACAAATACGGTAATAACTATGTTTCTCGTTGCTTATGCTAATATGATAGAAGCAGCATCGTACCTGTTTATTGTTCCATTGGTTCGTTATTTATTTCAAGCTATTCTTTAGTTCGATTCATTGCGAATCTCTCTCCAGCTTCTCGTTTGAAAGACTCTCTACAAATACGGTAATAACTATGTTTCTCGTTGCTTATGCTAATATGATAGAAGCAGCATCGTACCTGTTTATTGTTCCATTGGTTCGTTATTTATTTCAAGCTATTCTTTAGTTCGATTCATTGCGAATCTCTCTACAGCTTCTCGTTTGAATGACTCTCTACAAATACGGTAATAACTATGTTTCTCGTTGCTTATGCTAATATGATAGAAGCAGCATCGTACCTGTTTATTGTTCCATTGGTTCGTTATTTATTTCAAGCTATTCTTTAGTTCGATTCATTGCGAATCTCTCTCCAGCTTCTCGTTTGAAAGACTCTCTACAAATACGGTAATAACTATGTTTCTCGTTGCTTATGCTAATATGATAGAAGCAGCATCGTACCTGTTTATTGTTCCATTGGTTCGTTATTTATTTCAAGCTATTCTTTAGTTCGATTCATTGCGAATCTCTCTACAGCTTCTCGTTTGAATGACTCTCTACAAATACGGTAATAACTATGTTTCTCGTTGCTTATGCTAATATGATAGAAGCAGCATCGTACCTGTTTATTGTTCCATTGGTTCGTTATTTATTTCGAGCTATTCTTTAGTTCGATTCATTGCGAATCTCTCTCCAGCTTCTCGTTTGAAAGACTCTCTACAAATACGGTAACAACTATGTTTACGTTACTTATTCTAATATGATATAAGCAGCATCGTACCTGTTTATTGTTCCATTGGTTCGTTATTTATTTCAAGCTATTCTTTAGTTCGATTCATTGCTAATCTCTCTCCAGCTTCTCTTTTGAAAGACTCTCTACAAATACGGTAATAACTATGTTTCTCGTTGCTTATGCTAATATGATAGAAGCAGCATCGTACCTGTTTATTGTTCCATTGGTTCGTTATTTATTTCAAGCTATTCTTTAGTTCGATTCATTGCGAATCTCTCTCCAGCTTCTCGTTAGAATGACTCTCTACAAATACGGTAATAACTATGTTTTAATTTGCTTATGCTAATATGATAGAAGCAGCATCGTACCTGTTTATTGTTCCATTGGTTCGTTATTTATTTCAAGGTATTCTTTAGTTCGATTCATTGCGAATCTCTCTCCAGCTTCTCGTTTGAATGACTCTCTACAAATAAGGTAATAACTATGTTTCTCGTTGCTTATGCTAATATGATAGAAGCAGCATCGTACCTGTTTATTGTTCCATTGGTTCGTTATTTATTTCAAGCTATTCTTTAGTTCGATTCATTGCGAATCTCTCTCCAGCTTCTGGTTTGAATGACTCTCTACAAATACGGTAATAACTATGTTTCTCGTTGCTTATGCTAATATGATAGAAGCAGCATCGTACCTGTTTATTGTTCCATTGGTTCGTTATTTATTTCAAGCTATTCTTTAGTTCGATTCATTGCGAATCTCTCTCCAGCTTCTGGTTTGAATGACTTTCTAGAAATACGGTAATAACTATGTTTCTCGTTGCTTATGCTAATATGATAGAAGCAGCATCGTACCTGTTTATTGTTCCATTGGTTCGTTATTTATTTCAAGCTATTCTTTAGTTCGATTCATTGCGAATCTCTCTCCAGCTTCTCGTTTGAAAGACTCTCTACAAATACGGTAATAACTATGTTTCTCGTTGCTTATGCTAATATGATAGAAGCAGCATCGTACCTGTTTATTGTTCCATTGGTTCGTTATTTATTTAAAGCTATTCTTTAGTTCGATTCATTGCGAATCTCTCTCCAGCTTCTCGTTTGAATGACTCTCTACAAATACGGTAATAACTATGTTTTAGGTTGCTTATGCTAATATGATAGAAGAATCATCGTACCTGTTTATTTTTCCATTGGTTCGTTATTTATTTCAAGCTATTCTTTAGTTCGATTCATTGCGAATCTCTCTCCAGCTTCTGGTTTGAATGACTCTCTACAAATACGGTAATAACTATGTTTCTCGTTGCTTATGCTAATATGATAGAAGCAGCATCGTACCTGTTTATTGTTCCATAATAACTATGTTTTACGTTGCTTATGCTAATATGATAGAAGCAGCATCGTACCTGTTTATTGTTCCATTGGTTCGTTATTTATTTCAAGCTATTCTTTAGTTCGATTCATTGCGAATCTCTCTCCAGCTTCTCGTTTGAAAGACTCTCTACAAATACGGTAATAACTATGTTTTACGTTGCTTATGCTAATATGATAGAAGCAGCATCGTACCTGTTTATTGTTCCATTGGTTCGTTATTTATTTCAAGCTATTCTTTAGTTCGATTCATTGCGAATCTCTCTCCAGCTTCTCGTTTGAAAGACTCTCTACAAATACGGTAATAACTATGTTTTACGTTACTTATTCTAATATGATATAAGCAGCATCGTACCTGTTTATTGTTCCATTGGTTCGTTATTTATTTCAAGCTATTCTTTAGTTCGATTCATTGCTAATCTCTCTCCAGCTTCTCGTTTGAAAGACTCTCTACAAATACGGTAATAACTATGTTTCTCGTTGCTTATGCTAATATGATAGAAGCAGCATCGTACCTGTTTATTGTTCCATTGGTTCGTTATTTATTTCAAGCTATTCTTTAGTTCGATTCATTGCGAATCTCTCTCCAGCTTCTCGTTAGAATGACTCTCTACAAATACGGTGATAACTATGTTTTAATTTGCTTATGCTAATATGATAGAAGCAGCATCGTACCTGTTTATTGTTCCATTGGTTCGTTATTTATTTCAAGCTATTCTTTAGTTCGATTCATTGCGAATCTCTCTCCAGCTTCTCGTTTGAAAGACTCTCTACAAATACGGTAATAACTATGTTTTACGTTACTTATTCTAATATGATATAAGCAGCATCGTACCTGTTTATTGTTCCATTGGTTCGTTATTTATTTCAAGCTATTCTTTAGTTCGATTCATTGCTAATCTCTCTCCAGCTTCTCGTTTGAAAGACTCTCTACAAATACGGTAATAACTATGTTTCTCGTTGCTTATGCTAATATGATAGAAGCAGCATCGTACCTGTTTATTGTTCCATTGGTTCGTTATTTATTTCAAGCTATTCTTTAGTTCGATTCATTGCGAATCTCTCTCCAGCTTCTCGTTAGAATGACTCTCTACAAATACGGTGATAACTATGTTTTAATTTGCTTATGCTAATATGATAGAAGCAGCATCGTACCTGTTTATTGTTCCATTGGTTCGTTATTTATTTCAAGGTATTCTTTAGTTCGATTCATTGCGAATCTCTCTCCAGCTTCTCGTTTGAATGACTCTCTACAAATACGTTAATAACTATGTTTCTCGTTGCTTATGCTAATATGATAGAAGCAGCATCGTACCTGTTTATTGTTCCATTGGTTCGTTATTTATTGCAAGCTATTCTTTAGTTCGATTCATTGCGAATCTCTCTCCAGCTTCTGGTTTGAATGACTCTCTACAAATACGGTAATAACTATGTTTCTCGTTGCTTATGCTAATATGATAGAAGCAGCATCGTACCTGTTTATTGTTCCATTGGTTCGTTATTTATTTCAAGCTATTCTTTAGTTCGATTCATTGCGAATCTCTCTCCAGCTTCTGGTTTGAATGACTTTCTAGAAATACGGTAATAACTATGTTTCTCGTTGCTTATGCTAATATGATAGAAGCAGCATCGTACCTGTTTATTGTTCCATTGGTTCGTTATTTATTTCAAGCTATTCTTTAGTTCGATTCATTGCGAATCTCTCTCCAGCTTCTCGTTTGAAAGACTCTCTACAAATACGGTAATAACTATGTTTCTCGTTGCTTATGCTAATATGATAGAAGAATCATCGTACCTGTTTATTGTTCCATTGGTTCGTTATTTATTTCAAGCTATTCTTTAGTTCGATTCATTGCTAATCTCTCTCCAGCTTCTCGTTTGAAAGACTCTCTACAAATACGGTAATAACTATGTTTTAGGTTACTTATTCTAATATGATAGAAGCAGCATCGTACCTGTTTATTGTTCCATTGGTTCGTTATTTATTTCAAGCTATTCTTTAGTTCGATTCATTGCGAATCTCTCTCCAGCTTCTGGTTTGAATGACTCTCTACAAATACGGTAATAACTATGTTTCTCGTTGCTTATGCTAATATGATAGAAGCAGCATCGTACCTGTTTATTCTTCGATAATAACTATGTTTTACGTTGCTTATGCTAATATGATAGAAGCAGCATCGTACCTGTTTATTGTTCCATTGGTTCGTTATTTATTTCAAGCTATTCTTTAGTTCGATTCATTGCGAATCTCTCTCCAGCTTCTCGTTTGAAAGACTCTCTACAATACGGTAATAACTATGTTTTACGTTACTTATTCTAATATGATATAAGCAGCATCGTACCTGTTTATTGTTCCATTGGTTCGTTATTTATTTCAAGCTATTCTTTAGTTCGATTCATTGCTAATCTCTCTCCAGCTTCTCGTTTGAAAGACTCTCTACAAATACGGTAATAACTATGTTTCTCGTTGCTTATGCTAATATGATAGAAGCAGCATCGTACCTGTTTATTGTTCCATTGGTTCGTTATTTATTTCAAGCTATTCTTTAGTTCGATTCATTGCGAATCTCTCTCCAGCTTCTCGTTAGAATGACTCTCTACAAATACGGTGATAACTATGTTTTAATTTGCTTATGCTAATATGATAGAAGCAGCATCGTACCTGTTTATTGTTCCATTGGTTCGTTATTTATTTCAAGGTATTCTTTAGTTCGATTCATTGCGAATCTCTCTCCAGCTTCTCGTTTGAATGACTCTCTACAAATACGTTAATAACTATGTTTCTCGTTGCTTATGCTAATATGATAGAAGCAGCATCGTACCTGTTTATTGTTCCATTGGTTCGTTATTTATTGCAAGCTATTCTTTAGTTCGATTCATTGCGAATCTCTCTCCAGCTTCTGGTTTGAATGACTCTCTACAAATACGGTAATAACTATGTTTCTCGTTGCTTATGCTAATATGATAGAAGCAGCATCGTACCTGTTTATTGTTCCATTGGTTCGTTATTTATTTCAAGCTATTCTTTAGTTCGATTCATTGCGAATCTCTCTCCAGCTTCTGGTTTGAATGACTTTCTAGAAATACGGTAATAACTATGTTTCTCGTTGCTTATGCTAATATGATAGAAGCAGCATCGTACCTGTTTATTGTTCCATTGGTTCGTTATTTATTTCAAGCTATTCTTTAGTTCGATTCATTGCGAATCTCTCTCCAGCTTCTCGTTTGAAAGACTCTCTACAAATACGGTAATAACTATGTTTCTCGTTGCTTATGCTAATATGATAGAAGAATCATCGTACCTGTTTATTGTTCCATTGGTTCGTTATTTATTTCAAGCTATTCTTTAGTTCGATTCATTGCTAATCTCTCTCCAGCTTCTCGTTTGAAAGACTCTCTACAAATACGGTAATAACTATGTTTTAGGTTACTTATTCTAATATGATAGAAGCAGCATCGTACCTGTTTATTGTTCCATTGGTTCGTTATTTATTTCAAGCTATTCTTTAGTTCGATTCATTGCGAATCTCTCTCCAGCTTCTGGTTTGAATGACTCTCTACAAATACGGTAATAACTATGTTTCTCGTTGCTTATGCTAATATGATAGAAGCAGCATCTTACCTGTTTATTCTTCGATAATAACTATGTTTTACGTTGCTTATGCTAATATGATAGAAGCAGCATCGTACCTGTTTATTGTTCCATTGGTTCGTTATTTATTTCAAGCTATTCTTTAGTTCGATTCATTGCTAATCTCTCTCCAGCTTCTCGTTTGAAAGACTCTCTACAAATACGGTAATAACTATGTTTTACGTTGCTTATGCTAATATGATAGAAGCAGCATCGTACCTGTTTATTGTTCCATTGGTTCGTTATTTATTTCAAGCTATTCTTTAGTTCGATTCATTGCGAATCTCTCTCCAGCTTCTCGTTAGAATGACTCTCTACAAATACGGTAATAACTATGTTTTAATTTGCTTATGCTAATATGATAGAAGCAGCATCGTACCTGTTTATTGTTCCATTGGTTCGTTATTTATTTCAAGCTATTCTTTAGTTCGATTCATTGCTAATCTCTCTCCAGCTTCTCGTTTGAATGACTCTCTACAAATACGGTAATAACTATGTTTCTCGTTGCTTATGCTAATATGATAGAAGCAGCATCGTACCTGTTCATTGTTCCATTGGTTCGTTATTTATTTCAAGCTATTCTTTAGTTCGATTCATTGCGAATCTCTCTCCAGCTTCTCGTTTGAAAGACTCTCTACAAATACGGTAATAACTATGTTTTAATTTGCTTATGCTAATATGATAGAAGCAGCATCGTACCTGTTCATTGTTCCATTGGTTCGTTATTTATTTCAAGCTATTCTTTAGTTCGATTCATTGCGAATCTCTCTCCAGCTTCTCGTTAGAATGACTCTCTACAAATACGGTGATAACTATGTTTTAATTTGCTTATGCTAATATGATAGAAGCAGCATCGTACCTGTTTATTGTTCCATTGGTTCGTTATTTATTTCAAGGTATTCTTTAGTTCGATTCATTGCGAATCTCTCTCCAGCTTCTCGTTTGAATGACTCTCTACAAATACGTTAATAACTATGTTTCTCGTTGCTTATGCTAATATGATAGAAGCAGCATCGTACCTGTTTATTGTTCCATTGGTTCGTTATTTATTGCAAGCTATTCTTTAGTTCGATTCATTGCGAATCTCTCTCCAGCTTCTGGTTTGAATGACTCTCTACAAATACGGTAATAACTATGTTTCTCGTTGCTTATGCTAATATGATAGAAGCAGCATCGTACCTGTTTATTGTTCCATTGGTTCGTTATTTATTTCAAGCTATTCTTTAGTTCGATTCATTGCGAATCTCTCTCCAGCTTCTGGTTTGAATGACTTTCTAGAAATACGGTAATAACTATGTTTCTCGTTGCTTATGCTAATATGATAGAAGCAGCATCGTACCTGTTTATTGTTCCATTGGTTCGTTATTTATTTCAAGCTATTCTTTAGTTCGATTCATTGCGAATCTCTCTCCAGCTTCTCGTTTGAAAGACTCTCTACAAATACGGTAATAACTATGTTTCTCGTTGCTTATGCTAATATGATAGAAGAATCATCGTACCTGTTTATTGTTCCATTGGTTCGTTATTTATTTCAAGCTATTCTTTAGTTCGATTCATTGCTAATCTCTCTCCAGCTTCTCGTTTGAAAGACTCTCTACAAATACGGTAATAACTATGTTTTAGGTTACTTATTCTAATATGATAGAAGCAGCATCGTACCTGTTTATTGTTCCATTGGTTCGTTATTTATTTCAAGCTATTCTTTAGTTCGATTCATTGCGAATCTCTCTCCAGCTTCTGGTTTGAATGACTCTCTACAAATACGGTAATAACTATGTTTCTCGTTGCTTATGCTAATATGATAGAAGCAGCATCGTACCTGTTTATTCTTCGATAATAACTATGTTTTACGTTGCTTATGCTAATATGATAGAAGCAGCATCGTACCTGTTTATTGTTCCATTGGTTCGTTATTTATTTCAAGCTATTCTTTAGTTCGATTCATTGCGAATCTCTCTCCAGCTTCTCGTTAGAATGACTCTCTACAAATACGGTAATAACTATGTTTTAATTTGCTTATGCTAATATGATAGAAGCAGCATCGTACCTGTTTATTGTTCCATTGGTTCGTTATTTATTTCAAGCTATTCTTTAGTTCGATTCATTGCTAATCTCTCTCCAGCTTCTCGTTTGAATGACTCTCTACAAATACGGTAATAACTATGTTTCTCGTTGCTTATGCTAATATGATAGAAGCAGCATCGTACCTGTTCATTGTTCCATTGGTTCGTTATTTATTTCAAGCTATTCTTTAGTTCGATTCATTGCGAATCTCTCTCCAGCTTCTCGTTTGAAAGACTCTCTACAAATACGGTAATAACTATGTTTTACGTTGCTTATGCTAATATGATAGAAGCAGCATCGTACCTGTTTATTGTTCCATTGGTTCGTTATTTATTTCAAGCTATTCTTTAGTTCGATTCATTGCGAATCTCTCTCCAGCTTCTCGTTAGAATGACTCTCTACAAATACGGTAATAACTATGTTTTAATTTGCTTATGCTAATATGATAGAAGCAGCATCGTACCTGTTTATTGTTCCATTGGTTCGTTATTTATTTCAAGGTATTCTTTAGTTCGATTCATTGCGAACCTCTCTCCAGCTTCTCGTTTGAATGACTCTCTACAAATACGGTAATAACTATGTTTCTCGTTGCTTATGCTAATATGATAGAAGCAGCATCGTACCTGTTCATTGTTCCATTGGTTCGTTATTTATTTCAAGCTATTCTTTAGTTCGATTCATTGCGAATCTCTCTCCAGCTTCTCGTTTGAAAGACTCTCTACAAATACGGTAATAACTATGTTTTACGTTGCTTATGCTAATATGATAGAAGCAGCATCGTACCTGTTTATTGTTCCATTGGTTCGTTATTTATTTCAAGCTATTCTTTAGTTCGATTCATTGCGAATCTCTCTCCAGCTTCTTGTTTGAATGACTCTCTACAAATGCGGTAATAACTATGTTTTACGTTGCTTATGCTAATATGATAGAAGAATCATCGTACCTGTTTATTGTTCCATTGGTTCGCTATTTATTTCAAGGTATTCTTTAGTTCGATTCATTGCGAATCTCTCTCCAGCTTCTGGTTTGAATGACTCTCTACAAATACGGTAATAACTATGTTTCTCGTTGCTTATGCTAATATGATAGAAGCAGCATCGTACCTGCTAATTGTTCCATTGGTTCGTTATTTATTTCAAGCTATTCTTTAGTTCGATTCATTGCGAATCTCTCTCCAGCTTCTCCTTTGAAAGACTCTCTACAAATACGGTAATAACTATGTTTCTCGTTGCTTATGCTAATATGATAGAAGAATCATCGTACCTGTTTATTGTTCCATTGGTTCGTTATTTATTTCATGCTATTCTTTAGTTCGATTCATTGCTAATCTCTCTCCAGCTTCTCGTTTGAATGACTCTCTACAAATACGGTAATAACTATGTTTCTCGTTGCTTATGCTAATATGATAGAAGAATCATCGTACCTGTTTATTGTTCCATTGGTTCGTTATTTATTTGAAGCTATTCTTTAGTTCGATTCATTGCGAATCTCTCTCCAGCTTCTCGTTTGAATGACTCTCTACAAATACGGTAATAACTATGTTTCTCGTTGCTTATGCTAATATGATAGAAGCAGCATCGTACCTGTTTATTGCTCCATTGGTTCGTTATTTATTTCATGCTATTCTTTAGTTCGATTCATTGCTAATCTCTCTCCAGCTTCTCGTTTGAAAGACTCTCTACAAATACGGTAATAACTATGTTTCTCGTTGCTTATGCTAATATGATAGAAGAATCATCGTACCTGTTTATTGTTCCATTGGTTCGTTATTTATTTCATGCTATTCTTTAGTTCGATTCATTGCTAATCTCTCTCCAGCTTCTCGTTTGAATGACTCTCTACAAATACGGTAATAACTATGTTTTACTTTGCTTATGCTAATATGATAGAAGAATCATCGTACCTGTTTATTGTTCCATTGGTTCGTTATTTATTTCAAGCTATTCTTTAGTTCGATTCATTGCGAATCTCTCTCCAGCTTCTGGTTTGAATGACTCTCTACAAATACGGTAATAATTATGTTTTACGTTGCTTATTCTAATATGATAGAAGCAGCATCGTACCTGTTTATTGTTCCATTGGTTCGTTATTTATTTCAAGCTATTCTTTAGTTCGATTCATTGCGAATCTCTCTCCAGCTTCTCGTTTGAAAGACTCTCTACAAATACGGTAATAATTATGTTTTACGTTGCTTATTCTAATATGATAGAAGCAGCATCGTATCTGTTTATTGTTCCATTGGTTCGTTATTTATTTCAAGCTATTCTTTAGTTCGATTCATTGCGAATCTCTCTCCAGCTTCTCGTTTGAAAGACTCTCTACAAATACGGTAATAACTATGTTTCTCGTTGCTTATGCTAATATGATAGAAGCAGCATCGTACCTGTTTATTGTTCCATTGGTTCGTTATTTATTTCAAGCTATTCTTTAGTTCGATTCATTGCGAATCTCTCTCCAGCTTCTCGTTTGAATGACTCTCTACACATACGGTAATAACTATGTTTCTCGTTGCTTATGCTAATATGATAGAAGCAGCATCGTACCTGTTTATTGTTCCATTGGTTCGTTATTTATTTCATGCTATTCTTTAGTTCGATTCATTGCTAATCTCTCTCCAGCTTCTCGTTTGAAAGACTCTCTACAAATACGGTAATAACTATGTTTCTCGTTGCTTATGCTAATATGATAGAAGAATCATCGTACCTGTTTATTGTTCCATTGGTTCGTTATTTATTTCATGCTATTCTTTAGTTCGATTCATTGCTAATCTCTCTCCAGCTTCTCGTTTGAATGACTCTCTACAAATACGGTAATAACTATGTTTTACTTTGCTTATGCTAATATGATAGAAGAATCATCGTACCTGTTTATTGTTCCATTGGTTCGTTATTTATTTGAAGCTATTCTTTAGTTCGATTCATTGCGAATCTCTCTCCAGCTTCTGGTTTGAATGACTCTCTACAAATACGGTTATAACTATGTTTCTCGTTGCTTATGCTAATATGATAGAAGCAGCATCGTACCTGTTTATTGTTCCATTGGTTCGTTATTTATTTCAAGCTATTCTTTAGTTCGATTCATTGCGAATCTCTCTCCAGCTTCTGGTTTGAATGACTCTCTACAAATACGGTAATAACTATGTTTCTCGTTGCTTATGCTAATATGATAGAAGAATCATCGTACCTGTTTATTGTTCCATTGGTTCGTTATTTATTTCAAGCTATTCTTTAGTTCGATTCATTGCGAATCTCTCTCCAGCTTCTCGTTTGAATGACTCTCTACAAATACGGTAATATCTATGTTTCTCGTTGCTTATGCTAATATGATAGAAGCAGCATCGTACCTGTTTATTGTTCCATTGGTTCGCTATTTATTTCAAGCTATTCTTTAGTTCGATTCATTGCGAATCTCTCTCCAGCTTCTCGTTTGAATGACTCTCTACAAATACGGTAATAACTATGTTTCTCGTTGCTTATGCTAATATGATAGAAGAATCATCGTACCTGTTTATTGTTCCATTGGTTCGTTATTTATTTGAAGCTATTCTTTAGTTCGATTCATTGCGAATCTCTCTCCAGCTTCTGGTTTGAATGACTCTCTACAAATACGGTAATAACTATGTTTCTCGTTGCTTATGCTAATATGATAGAAGCAGCATCGTACCTGTTTATTGTTCCATTGGTTCGTTATTTATTTCAAGCTATTCTTTAGTTCGATTCATTGCGAATCTCTCTCCAGCTTCTGGTTTGAATGACTCTCTACAAATACGGTAATAACTATGTTTCTCGTTGCTTATGCTAATATGATAGAAGAATCATCGTACCTGTTTATTGTTCCATTGGTTCGTTATTTATTTCAAGCTATTCTTTAGTTCGATTCATTGCGAATCTCTCTCCAGCTTCTCGTTTGAATGACTCTCTACAAATACGGTAATAACTATGTTTCTCGTTGCTTATGCTAATATGATAGAAGCAGCATCGTACCTGTTTATTGTTCCATTGGTTCGCTATTTATTTCAAGCTATTCTTTAGTTCGATTCATTGCGAATCTCTCTCCAGCTTCTCGTTTGAATGACTCTCTACAAATAAGGTAATAACTATGTTTCTCGTTGCTTATGCTAATATGATAGAAGCAGCATCGTACCTGTTTATTGTTCCATTGGTTCGTTATTTATTTCAAGCTATTCTTTAGTTCGATTCATTGCTAATCTCTCTCCAGCTTCTCGTTTGAATGACTCTCTACAAATACGGTAATAACTATGTTTCTCGTTGCTTATGCTAATATGATAGAAGCAGCATCGTACCTGTTTATTGTTCCATTGGTTCGCTATTTATTTCAAGCTATTCTTTAGTTCGATTCATTGCGAATCTCTCTCCAGCTTCTCGTTTGAATGACTCTCTACAAATACGGTAATAATTATGTTTTACTTTGCTTATGCTAATATGATAGAAGCAGCATCGTACCTGTTTATTGTTCCATTGGTTCGTTATTTATTTCAAGCTATTCTTTAGTTTGATTCATTGCGAATCTCTCTCCAGCTTCTGGTTTGAATGACTCTCTACAAATACGGTAATAACTATGTTTCTCGTTGCTTATGCTAATATGATAGAAGCAGCATCGTACCTGTTTATTGTTCCATTGGTTCGTTATTTATTTCAAGCTATTCTTTAGTTCGATTCATTGCGAATCTCTCTCCAGCTTCTCGTTTGAAAGACTCTCTACAAATACGGTAATAACTATGTTTTACGTTGCTTATGCTAATATGATAGAAGCAGCATCGTACCTGTTTATTGTTCCATTGGTTCGTTATTTATTTCAAGCTATTCTTTAGTTCGATTCATTGCGAATCTCTCTCCAGCTTCCCGTTTGAATGACTCTCTACAAATACGGTAATAACTATGTTTTACGTTGCTTATGCTAATATGATAGAAGCAGCATCGTACCTGTTTATTGTTCCATTGGTTCGTTATTTATTTCAAGCTATTCTTTAGTTCGATTCATTGCTAATCTCTCTCCAGCTTCTCGTTTGAATGACTCTCTACAAATACGGTAATAACTATGTTTCTCGTTGCTTATGCTAATATGATAGAAGCAGCATCGTACCTGTTTATTGTTCCATTGGTTCGCTATTTATTTCAAGCTATTCTTTAGTTCGATTCATTGCGAATCTCTCTCCAGCTTCTCGTTTGAATGACTCTCTACAAATACGGTAATAATTATGTTTTACTTTGCTTATGCTAATATGATAGAAGCAGCATCGTACCTGTTTATTGTTCCATTGGTTCGTTATTTATTTCAAGCTATTCTTTAGTTTGATTCATTGCGAATCTCTCTCCAGCTTCTGGTTTGAATGACTCTCTACAAATACGGTAATAACTATGTTTCTCGTTGCTTATGCTAATATGATAGAAGCAGCATCGTACCTGTTTATTGTTCCATTGGTTCGTTATTTATTTCAAGCTATTCTTTAGTTCGATTCATTGCGAATCTCTCTCCAGCTTCTCGTTTGAAAGACTCTCTACAAATACGGTAATAACTATGTTTTACGTTGCTTATGCTAATATGATAGAAGCAGCATCGTACCTGTTTATTGTTCCATTGGTTCGTTATTTATTTCAAGCTATTCTTTAGTTCGATTCATTGCGAATCTCTCTCCAGCTTCCCGTTTGAATGACTCTCTACAAATACGGTAATAACTATGTTTTACGTTGCTTATGCTAATATGATAGAAGCAGCATCGTACCTGTTTATTGTTCCATTGGTTCGTTATTTATTTCAAGCTATTCTTTAGTTCGATTCATTGCGAATCTCTCTCCAGCTTCCCGTTTGAATGACTCTCTACAAATACGGTAATAACTATGTTTTACGTTGCTTATGCTAATATGATAGAAGCAGCATCGTACCTGTTTATTGTTCCATTGGTTCGTTATTTATTTCAAGCTATTCTTTAGTTCGATTCATTGCGAATCTCTCTCCAGCTTCCCGTTTGAATGACTCTCTACAAATACGGTAATAACTATGTTTTACGTTGCTTATGCTAATATGATAGAAGCAGCATCGTACCTGTTTATTGTTCCATTGGTTCGTTATTTATTTCAAGCTATTCTTTAGTTCGATTCATTGCTAATCTCTCTCCAGCTTCTCGTTTGAATGACTCTCTACAAATACGGTAATAACTATGTTTCTCGTTGCTTATGCTAATATGATAGAAGCAGCATCGTACCTGTTTATTGTTCCATTGGTTCGCTATTTATTTCAAGCTATTCTTTAGTTCGATTCATTGCGAATCTCTCTCCAGCTTCTCGTTTGAATGACTCTCTACAAATACGGTAATAATTATGTTTTACTTTGCTTATGCTAATATGATAGAAGCAGCATCGTACCTGTTTATTGTTCCATTGGTTCGTTATTTATTTCAAGCTATTCTTTAGTTTGATTCATTGCGAATCTCTCTCCAGCTTCTGGTTTGAATGACTCTCTACAAATACGGTAATAACTATGTTTCTCGTTGCTTATGCTAATATGATAGAAGCAGCATCGTACCTGTTTATTGTTCCATTGGTTCGTTATTTATTTCAAGCTATTCTTTAGTTCGATTCATTGCGAATCTCTCTCCAGCTTCTCGTTTGAAAGACTCTCTACAAATACGGTAATAACTATGTTTTACGTTGCTTATGCTAATATGATAGAAGCAGCATCGTACCTGTTTATTGTTCCATTGGTTCGTTATTTATTTCAAGCTATTCTTTAGTTCGATTCATTGCGAATCTCTCTCCAGCTTCCCGTTTGAATGACTCTCTACAAATACGGTAATAACTATGTTTTACGTTGCTTATGCTAATATGATAGAAGCAGCATCGTACCTGTTTATTGTTCCATTGGTTCGTTATTTATTTCAAGCTATTCTTTAGTTCGATTCATTGCGAATCTCTCTCCAGCTTCTCGTTTGAAAGACTCTCTACAAATACGGTAATAACTATGTTTCTCGTTGCTTATGCTAATATGATAGAAGCAGCATCGTACCTGTTTATTGTTCCATTGGTTCGCTATTTATTTCAAGCTATTCTTTAGTTTGATTCATTGCGAATCTCTCTCCAGCTTCTGGTTTGAATGACTCTCTACAAATACGGTAATAACTATGTTTCTCGTTGCTTATGCTAATATGATAGAAGCAGCATCGTACCTGTTTATTGTTCCATTGGTTCGTTATTTATTTCAAGCTATTCTTTAGTTCGATTCATTGCGAATCTCTCTCCAGCTACTGGTTTGAATGACTCTTTACAAATACGGTAATAACTATGTTTTACGTTACTTATTCTAATATGATAGAAGCATCATCGTACCTGTTTATTGTTCCATTGGTTCGTTATTTATTTCATGCTATTCTTTAGTTCGATTCATTGCTAATCCCTCTCCAGCTTCTCGTTTGAAAGACTCTCTACAAATACGGTAATAACTATGTTTTACGTTGCTTATGCTAATATGATAGAAGCAGCATCGTACCTGTTTATTGTTCCATTGGTTCGTTATTTATTTCAAGCTATTCTTTAGTTCGATTCATTGCGAATCTCTCTCCAGCTACTGGTTTGAATGACTCTCTACAAATACGGTAATAACTATGTTTTACGTTGCTTATGCTAATATGATAGAAGCAGCATCGTACCAGTTTATTGTTCCATTGGTTCGTTATTTATTTCAAGCTATTCTTTAGTTCGATTCATTGCGAATCTCTCTCCAGCTTCTCGTTTGAAAGACTCTCTACAAATACGGTAATAACTTTGTTTCTCGTTGCTTATGCTAATATGATAGAAGCAGCATCGTACCTGTTTATTGTTCCATTGGTTCGCTATTTATTTCAAGCTATTCTTTAGTTTGATTCATTGCGAATCTCTCTCCAGCTTCTGGTTTGAATGACTCTCTACAAATACGGTAATAACTATGTTTCTCTTTGCTTATGCTAATATGATAGAAGCAGCATCGTACCTGTTTATTGTTCCATTGGTTCGTTATTTATTTCAAGCTGTTCTTTAGTTCGATTCATTGCGAATCTCTCTCCAGCTTCTGGTTTGAATGACTCTCTACAAATACGGTAATAACTATGTTTCTCGTTGCTTATGCTAATATGATAGAAGAATCATCGTACCTGTTTATTGTTCCATTGGTTCGTTATTTATTTCAAGCTATTCTTTAGTTCGATTCATTGCGAATCTCTCTCCAGCTTCTCGTTTGAAAGACTCTCAACAAATACGGTAATAACTATGTTTCTCGTTGCTTATGCTAATATGATAGAAGCAGCATCGTACCTGTTTATCGTTCCATTGGTTCGTTATTTATTTCAAGCTATTCTTTAGTTCGATTCATTGCGAATCTCTCTCCAGCTTCTCGTTTGAAAGACTCTCTACAAATACGGTAATAACTATGTTTTAATTTGCTTATGCTAATATGATAGAAGCAGCATCGTACCTGTTTATTGTTCCATTGGTTCGTTATTTATTTCAAGCTATTCTTTAGTTCGATTCATTGCGAATCTCTCTCCAGCTTCTCGTTTGAATGACTCTCTACAAATGCGGTAATAACTATGTTTTACGTTACTTATTCTAATATGATAGAAGCAGCATCGTACCTGTTTATTGTGCTTCGTTCAATTGGTTCGCTATTTATTTCAAGCTATTCTTTAGTTCGATTCATTGCTAATCTCTCTCCAGCTTCTCGTTTGAAAGACTCTCTACAAATACGGTAATAACTATGTTTCTCGTTGCTTATGCTAATATGATAGAAGCAGCATCGTACCTGTTTATTGTTCCATTGGTTCGTTATTTATTTCAAGCTATTCTTTAGTTCGATTCATTGCGAATCTCTCTCCAGCTTCTCGTTTGAATGACTCTCTACAAATACGGTAATAACTATGTTTCTCGTTGCTTATGCTAATATGATAGAAGCAGCATCGTACCTGTTTATTGTTCCATTGGTTCGTTATTTATTTCAAGCTATTCTTTAGTTCGATTCATTACGAATCTCTCTCCAGCTTCTCGTTTGAATGACTCTCTACAAATACGGTAATAACTATGTTTCTCGTTGCTTATGCTAATATGATAGAAGCAGCATCGTACCTGTTTATTGTTCCATTGGTTCGTTATTTATTCCAAGCTATTCTTTAGTTCGATTCATTGCGAATCTCTCTCCAGCTTCTCGTTTGAAAGACTCTCTACAAATACGGTAATAACTATGTTTTACGTTACTTATTCTAATATGATAGAAGCAGCATCGTACCTGTTTATTGTTCCATTGGTTCGTTATTTATTTCAAGCTATTCTTTAGTTCGATTCATTGCGAATCTCTCTCCAGCTTCTCGTTTGAATGACTCTCTGCAAATACGGTAATAACTATGTTTCTCGTTGCTTATGCTAATATGATAGAAGCAGCATCGTACCTGTTTATTGTTCCATTGGTTCGTTATTTATTTCAAGCTATTCTTTAGTTCGATTCATTGCTAATCTCTCTCCAGCTTCTCGTTTGAAAGACTCTCTACAAATACGGTAATAACTATGTTTTACGTTGCTTATGCTAATATGATAGAAGCAGCATCGTACCTGTTTATTGTTCCATTGGTTCGTTATTTATTTCAAGCTATTCTTTAGTTCGATTCATTGCGAATCTCTCTCCAGCTTCTCGTTTGAAAGACTCTCTACAAATACGGTAATAACTATGTTTCTCGTTGCTTATGCTAATATGATAGAAGCATCATCTACCTGTTTATTGTTCCATTGGTTCGCTATTTATTTCAAGCTATTCTTTAGTTCGATTCATTGCGAATCTCTCTCCAGCTTCTCGTTTGAATGACTCTCTACAAATACGGTAATAACTATGTTTCTCGTTGCTTATGCTAATATGATAGAAGCAGCATCGTACCTGTTTATTGTGCTTCGTTCAATTGGTTCGCTATTTATTTCAAGCTATTCTTTAGTTCGATTCATTGCGAATCTCCCTCCAGCTTCTCGTTTGAAAGACTCTCTACAAATACGGTAATAACTATGTTTTACGTTGCTTATGCTAATATGATAGAAGCAGCATCGTACCTGTTTATTGTTCCATTGGTTCGTTATTTATTTCAAGCTATTCTTTAGTTCGATTCATTGCGAATCTCTCTCCAGCTTCTCGTTTGAATGACTCTCTACAAATATGGTAATAACTATGTTTCTCGTTGCTTATGCTAATATGATAGAAGAATCATCGTACCTGTTTATTGTTCCATTGGTTCGTTATTTATTTCAAGCTATTCTTTAGTTCGATTCATTGCGAATCTCTCTCCAGCTTCTGGTTTGAATGACTCTCTACAAATACGGTAATAACTATGTTTTACGTTGCTTATTCTAATATGATAGAAGCAGCATCGTACCTGTTTATTGTGTTTAGTTCAATTGGTTCATTATTTATTTCAAGCTATTCTTTAGTTCGATTCATTGCGAATCTCTCTCCAGCTTCTCGTTTGAATGACTCTCTACAAATACGGTAATAACTATGTTTCTCGTTGCTTATGCTAATATGATAGAAGAATAATCGTACCTGTTTATTGTTCCATTGGTTCGTTATTTATTTCAAGCTATTCTTTAGTTCGATTCATTGCGAATCTCTCTCCAGCTTCTGGTTTGAATGACTCTCTACAAATACGGTAATAACTATGTTTTACGTTGCTTATTCTAATATGATAGAAGCAGCATCGTACCTGTTTATTGTTCCATTGGTTCGTTATTTATTTCAAGCTATTCTTTAGTTCGATTCATTGCGAATCTCTCTCCAGCTTCTCGTTTGAATGACTCTCTACAAATACGGTAATAACTATGTTTTAATTTGCTTATGCTAATATGATAGAAGCAGCATCGTACCTGTTTATTGTTCCATTGGTTCGTTATTTATTTCAAGCTATTCTTTAGTTCGATTCATTGCGAATCTCTCTCCAGCTTCTCGTTTGAATGACTCTCTACAAATACGGTAATAACTATGTTTCTCGTTACTTATTCTAATATGATAGAAGCAGCATCGTACCTGTTTATTGTTCCATTGGTTCGCTATTTATTTCAAGCTATTCTTTAGTTCGATTCATTGCGAATCTCTCTCCAGCTTCTGGTTTGAATGACTCTCTACAAATACGGTAATAACTATGTTTCTCGTTGCTTATGCTAATATGATAGAAGCATCATCGTACCTGTTTATTGTTCCATTGGTTCGCTATTTATTTCAAGCTATTCTTTAGTTCGATTCATTGCGAATCTCTCTCCAGCTTCTCGTTTCAATGACTCTCTACAAATACGGTAATAACTATGTTTCTCGTTGCTTATGCTAATATGATAGAAGCAGCATCGTACCTGTTTATTGTTCCATTGGTTCGTTATTTATTTCAAGCTATTCTTTAGTTCGATTCATTGCGAATCTTTCTCCAGCTTCTCGTTTGAATGACTCTCTACAAATACGGTAATAACTATGTTTCACGTTGCTTATGCTAATATGATAGAAGCAGCATCGTACCTGTTTATTGTTCCATTGGTTCGTTATTTATTTCAAGCTATTCTTTAGTTCGATTCATTGCGAATCTCTCTCCAGCTTCTCGTTTGAATGACTCCCTACAAATACGGTAATAACTATGTTTCTCGTTACTTATTCTAATATGATAGAAGCAGCATCGTACCTGTTTATTGTGCTTCGTTCAATTGGTTCGCTATTTATTTCAAGCTATTCTTTAGTTCGATTCATTGCGAATCTCTCTCCAGCTTCTCGTTTGAAAGACTCTCTACAAATACGGTAATAACTATGTTTTACGTTACTTATTCTAATATGATAGAAGCAGCATCGTACCTGTTTATTGTGCTTCGTTCAATTGGTTCGCTATTTATTTCAAGCTATTCTTTAGTTCGATTCATTGCGAATCTCTCTCCAGCTTCTCGTTTGAATGACTCTCTACAAATACGGTAATAACTATGTTTCTCGTTGCTTATGCTAATATGATAGAAGCAGCATCGTACCTGTTTATTGTTCCATTGGTTCGTTATTTATTTCAAGCTATTCTTTAGTTCGATTCATTGCGAATCTCTCTCCAGCTTCTGGTTTGAATGACTCTCTACAAATACGGTAATAACTATGTTTTACGTTGCTTATTCTAATATGATAGAAGCAGCATCGTACCTGTTTATTGTGTTTAGTTCAATTGGTTCGTTATTTATTTCAAGCTATTCTTTAGTTCGATTCATTGCGAATCTCTCTCCAGCTTCTCGTTTGAACGACTCTCTACAAATACGGTAATAACTATGTTTCTCGTTGCTTATGCTAATATGATAGAAGAATCATCGTACCTGTTTATTGTTCCATTGGTTCGTTATTTATTTCAAGCTATTCTTTAGTTCGATTCATTGCGAATCTCTCTCCAGCTTCTGGTTTGAATGACTCTCTACAAATACGGTAATAACTATGTTTTACGTTGCTTATTCTAATATGATAGAAGCAGCATCGTACCTGTTTATTGTTCCATTGGTTCGCTATTTATTTCAAGCTATTCTTTAGTTCGATTCATTGCGAATCTCTCTCCAGCTTCTCGTTTGAAAGACTCTCTACAAATACGGTAATAACTATGTTTTACGTTACTTATTCTAATATGATAGAAGCAGCATCGTACCTGTTTATTGTGCTTCGTTCAATTGGTTCGCTATTTATTTCAAGCTATTCTTTAGTTCGATTCATTGCGAATCTCTCTCCAGCTTCTCGTTTGAAAGACTCTCTACAAATACGGTAATAACTATGTTTTACGTTACTTATTCTAATATGATAGAAGCAGCATCGTACCTGTTTATTGTGCTTCGTTCAATTGGTTCGCTATTTATTTCAAGCTATTCTTTAGTTCGATTCATTGCGAATCTCTCTCCAGCTTCTCGTTTGAATGACTCTCTACAAATACGGTAATAACTATGTTTCTCGTTGCTTATGCTAATATGATAGAAGCAGCATCGTACCTGTTTATTGTTCCATTGGTTCGTTATTTATTTCAAGCTATTCTTTAGTTCGATTCATTGCGAATCTCTCTCCAGCTTCTGGTTTGAATGACTCTCTACAAATACGGTAATAACTATGTTTTACGTTGCTTATTCTAATATGATAGAAGCAGCATCGTACCTGTTTATTGTGTTTAGTTCAATTGGTTCGTTATTTATTTCAAGCTATTCTTTAGTTCGATTCATTGCGAATCTCTCTCCAGCTTCTGGTTTGAATGACTCTCTACAAATACGGTAATAACTATGTTTCTCGTTGCTTATTCTAATATGATAGAAGCAGCATCGTACCTGTTTATTGTTCCATTGGTTCGTTATTTATTTCAAGCTATTCTTTAGTTCGATTCATTGCGAATCTCTCTCCAGCTTCTCGTTTGAATGACTCTCTACAAATACGGTAATAACTATGTTTCTCGTTACTTATTCTAATATGATAGAAGCAGCATCGTACCTGTTTATTGTTCCATTGGTTCGCTATTTATTTCAAGCTATTCTTTAGTTCGATTCATTGCGAATCTCTCTCCAGCTTCTCGTTTGAATGACTCTCTACAAATACGGTAATAATTATGTTTTACTTTGCTTATGCTAATATGATAGAAGCAGCATCGTACCTGTTTATTGTTCCATTGGTTCGTTATTTATTTCAAGCTATTCTTTAGTTTGATTCATTGCGATCTCTCTCCAGCTTCTGGTTTGAATGACTCTCTACAAATACGGTAATAACTATGTTTCTCGTTGCTTATGCTAATATGATAGAAGCTGCATCGTACCTGTTTATTGTTCCATTGGTTCGTTATTTATTTCAAGCTATTCTTTAGTTCGATTCATTGCGAATCTCTCTCCAGCTTCTCGTTTGAAAGACTCTCTACAAATACGGTAATAACTATGTTTTACGTTGCTTATGCTAATATGATAGAAGCAGCATCGTACCTGTTTATTGTTCCATTGGTTCGTTATTTATTTCAAGCTATTCTTTAGTTCGATTCATTGCGAATCTCTCTCCAGCTTCTCGTTTGAATGACTCTCTACAAATACGGTAATAACTATGTTTTACGTTGCTTATGCTAATATGATAGAAGCAGCATCGTACCTGTTTATTGTTCCATTGGTTCGTTATTTATTTCAAGCTATTCTTTAGTTCGATTCATTGCGAATCTCTCTCCAGCTTCTCGTTTGAAAGACTCTCTACAAATACGGTAATAACTATGTTTCTCGTTGCTTATGCTAATATGATAGAAGCAGCATCGTACCTGTTTATTGTTCCATTGGTTCGCTATTTATTTCAAGCTATTCTTTAGTTTGATTCATTGCGAATCTCTCTCCAGCTTCTGGTTTGAATGACTCTCTACAAATACGGTAATAACTATGTTTCTCGTTGCTTATGCTAATATGATAGAAGCAGCATCGTACCTGTTTATTGTTCCATTGGTTCGTTATTTATTTCAAGCTATTCTTTAGTTCGATTCATTGCGAATCTCTCTCCAGCTACTGGTTTGAATGACTCTTTACAAATACGGTAATAACTATGTTTTACGTTACTTATTCTAATATGATAGAAGCATCATCGTACCTGTTTATTGTTCCATTGGTTCGTTATTTATTTCATGCTATTCTTTAGTTCGATTCATTGCTAATCCCTCTCCAGCTTCTCGTTTGAAAGACTCTCTACAAATACGGTAATAACTATGTTTTACGTTGCTTATGCTAATATGATAGAAGCAGCATCGTACCTGTTTATTGTTCCATTGGTTCGTTATTTATTTCAAGCTATTCTTTAGTTCGATTCATTGCGAATCTCTCTCCAGCTACTGGTTTGAATGACTCTCTACAAATACGGTAATAACTATGTTTTACGTTGCTTATGCTAATATGATAGAAGCAGCATCGTACCTGTTTATTGTTCCATTGGTTCGTTATTTATTTCAAGCTATTCTTTAGTTCGATTCATTGCGAATCTCTCTCCAGCTTCTCGTTTGAAAGACTCTCTACAAATACGGTAATAACTTTGTTTCTCGTTGCTTATGCTAATATGATAGAAGCAGCATCGTACCTGTTTATTGTTCCATTGGTTCGCTATTTATTTCAAGCTATTCTTTAGTTTGATTCATTGCGAATCTCTCTCCAGCTTCTGGTTTGAATGACTCTCTACAAATACGGTAATAACTATGTTTCTCGTTGCTTATGCTAATATGATAGAAGCAGCATCGTACCTGTTTATTGTTCCATTGGTTCGTTATTTATTTCAAGCTATTCTTTAGTTCGATTCATTGCGAATCTCTCTCCAGCTACTGGTTTGAATGACTCTTTACAAATACGGTAATAACTATGTTTTACGTTACTTATTCTAATATGATAGAAGCATCATCGTACCTGTTTATTGTTCCATTGGTTCGTTATTTATTTCATGCTATTCTTTAGTTCGATTCATTGCTAATCCCTCTCCAGCTTCTCGTTTGAAAGACTCTCTACAAATACGGTAATAACTATGTTTTACGTTGCTTATGCTAATATGATAGAAGCAGCATCGTACCTGTTTATTGTTCCATTTGTTCGTTATTTATTTCAAGCTATTCTTTAGTTCGATTCATTGCGAATCTCTCTCCAGCTTCTTGTTTGAAAGACTCTCTACAAATACGGTAATAATTATGTTTTACGTTGCTTATGCTAATATGATAGAAGCAGCATCGTACCTGTTTATTGTTCCATTGGTTCGTTATTTATTTCAAGCTATTCTTTAGTTTGATTCATTGCGAATCTCTCTCCAGCTTCTGGTTTGAATGACTCTCTACAAATACGGTAATAACTATGTTTCTCGTTGCTTATGCTAATATGATAGAAGCAGCATCGTACCTGTTTATTGTTCCATTGGTTCGTTATTTATTTCAAGCTATTCTTTAGTTCGATTCATTGCGAATCTCTCTCCAGCTTCTCGTTTGAAAGACTCTCTATAAATACGGTAATAACTATGTTTTACGTTGCTTATGCTAATATGATAGAAGCAGCATCGTACCTGTTTATTGTTCCATTGGTTCGTTATTTATTTCAAGCTATTCTTTAGTTCGATTCATTGCGAATCTCTCTCCAGCTTCTCGTTTGAATGACTCTCTACAAATACGGTAATAACTATGTTTTACGTTGCTTATGCTAATATGATAGAAGCAGCATCGTACCTGTTTATTGTTCCATTGGTTCGTTATTTATTTCAAGCTATTCTTTAGTTCGATTCATTGCGAATCTCTCTCCAGCTTCTCGTTTGAAAGACTCTCTACAAATACGGTAATAACTATGTTTCTCGTTGCTTATGCTAATATGATAGAAGCAGCATCGTACCTGTTTATTGTTCCATTGGTTCGCTATTTATTTCAAGCTATTCTTTAGTTTGATTCATTGCGAATCTCTCTCCAGCTTCTGGTTTGAATGACTCTCTACAAATACGGTAATAACTATGTTTTACGTTACTTATTCTAATATGATAGAAGCATCATCGTACCTGTTTATTGTTCCATTGGTTCGTTATTTATTTCATGCTATTCTTTAGTTCGATTCATTGCTAATCCCTCTCCAGCTTCTCGTTTGAAAGACTCTCTACAAATACGGTAATAACTATGTTTTACGTTGCCTATGCTAATATGATAGAAGCAGCATCGTACCTGTTTATTGTTCCATTGGTTCGTTATTTATTTCAAGCTATTCTTTAGTTCGATTCATTGCGAATCTCTCTCCAGCTTCTTGTTTGAAAGACTCTCTACAAATACGGTAATAATTATGTTTTACGTTGCTTATGCTAATATGATAGAAGCAGCATCGTACCTGTTTATTGTTCCATTGGTTCGTTATTTATTTCAAGCTATTCTTTAGTTTGATTCATTGCGAATCTCTCTCCAGCTTCTGGTTTGAATGACTCTCTACAAATACGGTAATAACTATGTTTCTCGTTGCTTATGCTAATATGATAGAAGCAGCATCGTACCTGTTTATTGTTCCATTGGTTCGTTATTTATTTCAAGCTATTCTTTAGTTCGATTCATTGCGAATCTCTCTCCAGCTTCTCGTTTGAAAGACTCTCTACAAATACGGTAATAACTATGTTTTACGTTGCTTATGCTAATATGATAGAAGCAGCATCGTACCTGTTTATTGTTCCATTGGTTCGTTATTTATTTCAAGCTATTCTTTAGTTCGATTCATTGCGAATCTCTCTCCAGCTTCTCGTTTGAATGACTCTCTACAAATACGGTAATAACTATGTTTTACGTTGCTTATGCTAATATGATAGAAGCAGCATCGTACCTGTTTATTGTTCCATTGGTTCGTTATTTATTTCAAGCTATTCTTTAGTTCGATTCATTGCGAATCTCTCTCCAGCTTCTCGTTTGAAAGACTCTCTACAAATACGGTAATAACTATGTTTCTCGTTGCTTATGCTAATATGATAGAAGCAGCATCGTACCTGTTTATTGTTCCATTGGTTCGCTATTTATTTCAAGCTATTCTTTAGTTTGATTCATTGCGAATCTCTCTCCAGCTTCTGGTTTGAATGACTCTCTACAAATACGGTAATAACTATGTTTCTCGTTGCTTATGCTAATATGATAGAAGCAGCATCGTACCTGTTTATTGTTCCATTGGTTCGTTATTTATTTCAAGCTATTCTTTAGTTCGATTCATTGCGAATCTCTCTCCAGCTACTGGTTTGAATGACTCTTTACAAATACGGTAATAACTATGTTTTACGTTACTTATTCTAATATGATGGAAGCATCATCGTACCTGTTTATTGTTCCATTGGTTCGTTATTTATTTCATGCTATTCTTTAGTTCGATTCATTGCGAATCTCTCTCCAGCTTCTCGTTTGAAAGACTCTCTACAAATACGGTAATAACTATGTTTTACGTTGCTTATGCTAATATGATAGAAGCAGCATCGTACCTGTTTATTGTTCCATTGGTTCGTTATTTATTTCAAGCTATTCTTTAGTTCGATTCATTGCGAATCTCTCTCCAGCTTCTCGTTTGAATGACTCTCTACAAATACGGTAATAACTATGTTTTACGTTGCTTATGCTAATATGATAGAAGCAGCATCGTACCTGTTTATTGTTCCATTGGTTCGTTATTTATTTCAAGCTATTCTTTAGTTCGATTCATTGCGAATCTCTCTCCAGCTTCTCGTTTGAAAGACTCTCTACAAATACGGTAATAACTATGTTTCTCGTTGCTTATGCTAATATGATAGAAGCAGCATCGTACCTGTTTATTGTTCCATTGGTTCGCTATTTATTTCAAGCTATTCTTTAGTTTGATTCATTGCGAATCTCTCTCCAGCTTCTGGTTTGAATGACTCTCTACAAATACGGTAATAACTATGTTTCTCGTTGCTTATGCTAATATGATAGAAGCAGCATCGTACCTGTTTATTGTTCCATTGGTTCGTTATTTATTTCAAGCTATTCTTTAGTTCGATTCATTGCGAATCTCTCTCCAGCTACTGGTTTGAATGACTCTTTACAAATACGGTAATAACTATGTTTTACGTTACTTATTCTAATATGATGGAAGCATCATCGTACCTGTTTATTGTTCCATTGGTTCGTTATTTATTTCATGCTATTCTTTAGTTCGATTCATTGCTAATCCCTCTCCAGCTTCTCGTTTGAAAGACTCTCTACAAATACGGTAATAATTATGTTTTACGTTGCTTATGCTAATATGATAGAAGCAGCATCGTACCTGTTTATTGTTCCATTGGTTCGTTATTTATTTCAAGCTATTCTTTAGTTCGATTCATTGCGAATCTCTCTCCAGCTACTGGTTTGAATGACTCTTTACAAATACGGTAATAACTATGTTTTACGTTACTTATTCTAATATGATAGAAGCATCATCGTACCTGTTTATTGTTCCATTGGTTCGTTATTTATTTCATGCTATTCTTTAGTTCGATTCATTGCTAATCCCTCTCCAGCTTCTGGTTTGAATGACTCTCTACAAATACGGTAATAAATATGTTTCTCGTTGCTTATGCTAATATGATAGAAACAGCATCGTACCTGTTTATTGTTCCATTGGTTCGTTACTTATTTCAAGCTATTCTTTAGTTCGATTCATTGCGAATCTCTCTCCAGCTTCTCGTTTGAAAGACTCTCTACAAATACGGTAATAACTATGTTTTACGTTGCTTATGCTAATATGATAGAAGCAGGATCGTACCTGTTTATTGTTCCATTGGTTCGTTATTTATTTCAAGCTATTCTTTAGTTCGATTCATTGCGAATCTCTCTCCAGCTTCTCGTTTGAAAGACTCTCTACAAATACGGTAATAACTATGTTTTACGTTGCTTATGCTAATATGATAGAAGCAGGATCGTACCTGTTTATTGTTCCATTGGTTCGTTATTTATTTCAAGCTATTCTTTAGTTCGATTCATTGCGAATCTCTCTCCAGCTTCTCGTTTCAATGACTCTCTACAAATACGGTAATAACTATGTTTCTCGTTGCTTATGCTAATATGATAGAAGCAGCATCGTACCTGTTTATTGTTCCATTGGTTCGCTATTTATTTCAAGCTATTCTTTAGTTCGATTCATTGCGAATCTCTCTCCAGCTTCTGGTTTGAATGACTCTCTACAAATACGGTAATAACTATGTTTCTCGTTGCTTATGCTAATATGATAGAAGCAGCATCGTACCTGTTTATTGTTCCATTGGTTCGTTATTTATTTCAAGCTATTCTTTAGTTCGATTCATTGCGAATCTCTCTCCAGCTTCTCGTTTGAAAGACTCTCTGCAAATACGGTAATAACTATGTTTCTCGTGGCTTATGCTAATATGATAGAAGCAGCATCGTACCTGTTTATTGTTCCATTGGTTCGTTATTTATTTCAAGCTATTCTTTAGTTCGATTCATTGCGAATCTCTCTCCAGCTTCTCGTTTGAAAGACTCTCTACAAATACGGTAATAACTATGTTTTACGTTGCTTATGCTAATATGATAGAAGCAGCATCGTACCTGTTTATTGTTCCATTGGTTCGTTATTTATTTCAAGCTATTCTTTAGTTCGATTCATTGCGAATCTCTCTCCAGCTTCTCGTTTGAATGACTCTCTACAAATACGGTAATAACTATGTTTCTCGTTACTTATGCTAATATGATAGAAGCAGCATCGTATCTGTTTATCGTTCAATTGGTTCGCTATTAATTTCAAGCTATTCTTTAGTTCGATTCATTGCGAATCTCTCTCCAGCTTCTCGTTTCAATGACTCTCTACAAATACGGTAATAACTATGTTTCTCGTTGCTTATGCTAATATGATAGAAGCAGCATCGTACCTGTTTATTGTTCCATTGGTTCGTTATTTATTTCAAGCTATTCTTTAGTTCGATTCATTGCGAATCTCTCTCCAGCTTCTCGTTTGAAAGACTCTCTACAAATACGGTAATAACTATGTTTCTCGTTGCTTATGCTAATATGATAGAAGCAGCATCGTACCTGTTTATTGTTCCATTGGTTCGTTATTTATTTCAAGCTATTCTTTAGTTCGATTCATTGCGAATCTCTCTCCAGCTTCTCGTTTGAAAGACTCTCTACAAATACGGTAATAACTATGTTTCTCGTTGCTTATGCTAATATGATAGAAGCAGCATCGTACCTGTTTATTGTTCCATTGGTTCGTTATTTATTTCAAGCTATTCTTTAGTTCGATTCATTGCGAATCTCTCTCCAGCTTCTGGTTTGAATGACTCTCTACAAATACGGTAATAACTATGTTTCTCGTTGCTTATGCTAATATGATAGAAGCAGCATCGTACCTGTTTATTGTTCCATTGGTTCGTTATTTATTTCAAGCTATTCTTTAGTTCGATTCATTGCGAATCTCTCTCCAGCTTCTCGTTTGAATGACTCTCTACAAATACGGTAATAACTATGTTTCTCGTTGCTTATGCTAATATGATAGAAGCATCATCGTACCTGTTTATTGTTCCATTGGTTCGCTATTAATTTCAAGCTATTCTTTAGTTCGATTCATTGCTAATCTCTCTCCAGCTTCTGTTTGAATGACTCTCTACAAATACGGTAATAACTATGTTTTACGTTACTTATTCTAATATGATATAAGCAGCATCGTACCTGTTTATTGTTCCATTGGTTCGTTATTTATTTCAAGCTATTCTTTAGTTCGATTCATTGCGAATCTCTCTCCAGCTTCTCGTTTGAATGACTCTCTACAAATACGGTAATAACTATGTTTCTCGTTGCTTATGCTAATATGATAGAAGCAGCATCGTACCTGTTTATCGTTCAATTGGTTCGCTATTAATTTCAAGCTATTCTTTAGTTCGATTCATTGCGAATCTCTCTCCAGCTTCTCGTTTCAATGACTCTCTACAAATACGGTAATAACTATGTTTCTCGTTGCTTATGCTAATATGATAGAAGCAGCATCGTACCTGTTTATTGTTCCATTGTTTCGTTATTTATTTCAAGCTATTCTTTAGTTCGATTCATTGCGAATCTCTCTCCAGCTTCTCGTTTGAAAGACTCTCTACAAATACGGTAATAACTATGTTTTACGTTGCTTATGCTAATATGATAGAAGCAGCATCGTACCTGTTTATTGTTCCATTGGTTCGTTATTTATTTCAAGCTATTCTTTAGTTCGATTCATTGCGAATCTCTCTCCAGCTTCTCGTTTGAAAGACTCTCTGCAAATACGGTAATAACTATGTTTCTCGTGGCTTATGCTAATATGATAGAAGCAGCATCGTACCTGTTTATTGTTCCACTGGTTCGCTATTTATTTCAAGCTATTCTTTAGTTCGATTCATTGCGAATCTCTCTCCAGCTTCTGGTTTGAATGACTCTCTACAAATACGGTAATAACTATGTTTCTCGTTGCTTATGCTAATATGATAGAAGCAGCATCGTACCTGTTTATTGTTCCATTGGTTCGTTATTTATTTCAAGCTATTCTTTAGTTCGATTCATTGCGAATCTCTCTCCAGCTTCTCGTTTGAATGACTCTCTACAAATACGGTAATAACTATGTTTCTCGTTGCTTATCCTAATATGATAGAAGCAGCATCGTACCTGTTTATTGTTCCATTGGTTCGTTATTTATTTCAAGCTATTCTTTAGTTCGATTCATTGCGAATCTCTCTCCAGCTTCTCGTTTGAAAGACTCTCTGCAAATACGGTAATAACTATGTTTCTCGTGGCTTATGCTAATATGATAGAAGCAGCATCGTACCTGTTTATTGTTCCATTGGTTCGTTATTTATTTCAAGCTATTCTTTAGTTCGATTCATTGCGAATCTCTCTCCAGCTTCTCGTTTGAAAGACTCTCTACAAATACGGTAATAACTATGTTTTACGTTGCTTATGCTAATATGATAGAAGCAGCATCGTACCTGTTTATTGTTCCATTGGTTCGTTATTTATTTCAAGCTATTCTTTAGTTCGATTCATTGCGAATCTCTCTCCAGCTTCTCGTTTGAATGACTCTCTACAAATACGGTAATAACTATGTTTCTCGTTACTTATGCTAATATGAAAGAAGCAGCATCGTATCTGTTTATCGTTCAATTGGTTCGCTATTAATTTCAAGCTATTCTTTAGTTCGATTCATTGCGAATCTCTCTCCAGCTTCTCGTTTCAATGACTCTCTACAAATACGGTAATAACTATGTTTCTCGTTGCTTATGCTAATATGATAGAAGCAGCATCGTACCTGTTTATTGTTCCATTGGTTCGTTATTTATTTCAAGCTATTCTTTAGTTCGATTCATTGCGAATCTCTCTCCAGCTTCTCGTTTGAAAGACTCTCTACAAATACGGTAATAACTATGTTTCTCGTTGCTTATGCTAATATGATAGAAGCAGCATCGTACCTGTTTATTGTTCCATTGGTTCGTTATTTATTTCAAGCTATTCTTTAGTTCGATTCATTGCGAATCTCTCTCCAGCTTCTGGTTTGAATGACTCTCTACAAATACGGTAATAACTATGTTTCTCGTTGCTTATGCTAATATGATAGAAGCAGCATCGTACCTGTTTATTGTTCCATTGGTTCGTTATTTATTTCAAGCTATTCTTTAGTTCGATTCATTGCGAATCTCTCTCCAGCTTCTCGTTTGAATGACTCTCTACAAATACGGTAATAACTATGTTTCTCGTTGCTTATGCTAATATGATAGAAGCATCATCGTACCTGTTTATTGTTCCATTGGTTCGTTATTTATTTCAAGCTATTCTTTAGTTCGATTCATTGCGAATCTCTCTCCAGCTTCTCGTTTGAAAGACTCTCTACAAATACGGTAATAACTATGTTTCTCGTTGCTTATGCTAATATGATAGAAGCAGCATCGTACCTGTTTATTGTTCCATTGGTTCGTTATTTATTTCAAGCTATTCTTTAGTTCGATTCATTGCGAATCTCTCTCCAGCTTCTGGTTTGAATGACTCTCTACAAATACGGTAATAACTATGTTTCTCGTTGCTTATGCTAATATGATAGAAGCAGCATCGTACCTGTTTATTGTTCCATTGGTTCGTTATTTATTTCAAGCTATTCTTTAGTTCGATTCATTGCGAATCTCTCTCCAGCTTCTCGTTTGAATGACTCTCTACAAATACGGTAATAACTATGTTTCTCGTTGCTTATGCTAATATGATAGAAGCATCATCGTACCTGT